>NW_028322234.1:18748219-18901748 GCF_059928025.1 Delphinapterus leucas
GCCGGGTCCCTCCCTTCACTCCAGCTGTAGCTTGGAGAGAACCTCCCTGACTACCTGGCTATGACAGCCCTCCTCATCCCCTCCACCCCCAGCCCTACTTTATTTTCTTTCTAGCTTTTCTCCACCTTCTGCCATATGATCTATCTCCTAGCTTACGTTCCACCCTCACTACAAGCCGCGCCATCCAGCTCAGGCCGTCTCTGGATAAAGATGCTCATGGTCCTGCATCAGCGCTCACTGCTGTCCACATACACAACGCTCCCTGCTCCCCACGACAGCATCTCACAACACCCAGGGAGACCCAGGATGGTGTGGTGTGCGGGCAGCCCCAGGGCGGCTCCCTGGAGGGGTGGTAAGAAGCTGAGGACCTGGCTGCCCAGCTGGGTGGGCTTCGACCCCAGACCCCTGCTCACCTTTACTCACGCCATCCCTGCCCGTCTCTTTTCCTCTCCTCTACACACCTCGAGGGCACAGGGACCCAGAGCTGCCTTTGCAGCCCCAAGTCCTCCTCCCAGCTCTGCCCCCAGCTCCCCATGACCATGGAAAGTTTTCACCCTGTGCCTCCGTTTCCCCATTTATGTTTGAATTGTTTTCATAAGGCTTTCCAAACTTGGGCGCCGCTTCCTGCTTCCTGCATATAAAGCCCCAGATGCAGGACCAGGGCTGAGCCGCCCAGAGCACAGGGGACACAAAGGCGGGAGGTTGGCCTGCTAACCCCATCTGCCCGGTCTCTGGCTCCCACGGGTCTCTAGTTCCCGCGGGTCTCCTCTGGTTCCCGCAGGCCGGGGAGCAGCAGGGCTGGAGGAAGCAGAGGGTGTCATTATGAGAGCCGAGCTTGAAGCAGGCAGGCTGGTCTGGACGCCTGGCCCGCCTGCCCAGCTGGGCCCCGTCCCCGACGGCTCGCAGGGCCCAGCCCCGCCCGCAGTGGCTGCCCAGCCAGCCTTCAGCACATTCCTCCCCACCGCAAACTGCCAGGAATGCAGCCGCTGCCTCCCTGCTAAATCGGGACCAGCTGTTCCCAGTGGTCTAGGCCCCCCAGCCGGCCGGGGATCTCAGAGGGATACACTGGACCTCAGCCTGCCTCCGGGCCATGGAGGGGTGGGGGACTGAGGCCTGGGGGGCTGGGCAGAGAGGGCCCCGGGTCTCTCTCCTCCTCTCAAGCAGCTGGTAAAGTGGATGGGGCGTGGCTGAGAAGCCACAGGAATCTGGTTTCCAATTCGGGGGTGGCCCACCCATTCTCCAGACCTGCAAACTGAGGGCTGGTCACAGGGAGCCTTCTGACCTCATCCCCGACAGGGCAGCTGTCAATCTGGCTCCACGGACTCCATTGCAGGAAGCGGCCCCCACCCCGCTGGGGTGCTGTACTCTCACCCACTTCCTGCTGCCTCAGGGGAGATGCCTGGACTGCCAGGAGGACCGGTGGCCATGGGGCAGTGGCTGCGGCAGGTCTGGGTTCGAGTCCTGACTGACTCTGCCTCTGGCCAGCTGTGTGCTTCTGGGCAGTTTGAGCAATGTCTCTGAACCCCGTGTGCAAACCAGGGGTCTTAGACCATCCTGGCGCTGGGTGGGGCCCGTAAACACCCCTCTCCTCACCATGGCATTATTGCTGGAGTGGGGAATTGTGTGTTTAAGGGGGAACCATGGGGAGCTTGCCCAGGGACCATGCTCGGTCCCTCGACTTCCCAAACGGGCTGGAAGGAGGCTCCTTGGGGCTCACAGAGGTGATGCGGAAACTCTCCCTCGTGTCTGCAGGCCCTGGAGTGCCGACCGGGCAGGGGCCTGGGAGCTGGCAGGGCTGTGTCCCCGGCGTGCCCAGGCAGGCTCCCGGCGGGGCGGCTGCCGCTGTGGGACCACACTCCCAGGTGGCGGTGTGTGCGTGTCGGGTGGACAGGGATGACACACTCCCCTTCCGGCTGGATGACCCTTGCGGGTCAGGCTTAGGACCTCCCTCAGGGCTGGGATCATCCTCCGCTCCTCTCTCCCTAGGTGCGCTGACCCTGCTGTGTGGCCTTGCAGACGTGCCTGCCCCTCTCTCTGAGCCAGAACCACAAGTGCTTTCTTTAAAAGTGTGTCCCCAGGTCCCAGCCCGCATTTGCAAGTTACAAAACCCACATCTTAGGGTCACATTCAGGGGATCCCACGGGTCCTGCGGACGCCTTAGCTATCCCTTTAAAGTTTGTCAGACGGGGACAAAGAGAATGTGGAAAGGAACAGCAGGGGGTGCGGGGTGGAAGGCGGGCCCCCTCAACTCCACCTTCCCCCTGGGTGCCCCGCCTCCCAGGTGTAAGAGGTCGGGGAATTCCTGGGGGGAGCAACGGGCTTCTCACAAACACTCGGCCCGCCCCCTTCCCCTCCCCTCCCCTCCCCTAAGCTTAAGTGGCCCCAAAAGCAGAAGTGGGGGAGGGGGATGAGAAGGGGGCCGCTGGGGTTCCCTCGGGCCCTCTCAGGCCTTGAAGCTCTGGAGGGGCCCAGGGCTGGGGGGTTGAGAGCGGTGGACGGGGGGCTTCAGGCGGGGGAGGGCTGGAGGCGCAGGGCTGGGGAAGGGGTTAGACCCAACCGCTCCCAGATGTTGGGGGCTGCCAGAGCACAGACCTCACTGCTTCCGCCGAGTTGGGGGAGCTTCGGGGGCACCCCCCAGAGGTTAGGAAGGAGGGCCGCCCCCGACGCTGGGGATCCGGCGGGGCGCCCGCCCTGCAGCAGCGGAGGGTGCGACGGGCTGGGCTGGCGGGGCGGGGGTGCGCCCCTCACTCACCCGGTTCTTGACCTCGGCCGAGAGCCCGTACGAGGGCCCCTTGTTGAACTGCGTGGAGCTCATGGCTGGCGGGCGCGGCGCCGCGGGAAGGGACGGGAAGGGACGGGACGGGACGGACGGACGGCCGGGCTGGCAGGCGAGCCGGCGGGGGACGCGGACCCGGCGCCCCGCCCCCGCCGCTGATTGGCGCCCGGCGCACATGTCCTTATAAGGCCGCTCGGCGCCGGATTCCTGCGGCTGCGGGCTTCCTGAGCCCCTCAACCGCCCGACCCCCGCCCCGGCGCAGCACCCTGTCACCAGAAGCCCGGAGGGCCCCGCCCTCTCTGAACCCACGGGAGACTGAGGCAGGGAGGGACCGGGGCCCCGCACCGCCGAGACCCGGCACCCCTGCCCTCTCCCTGCTGGGAGCCCCAAGGCGGCTCTCTCACCCTTTCTGGGTCTCAGTTTACTCTTTTGCACGATGATGGCAGGGGGGAATGGTTGGGTGGGACCCTAATTCCCTTGGGACACTAATGAGGAACCCCCTCTCTGCCACTTAGAGGCGCCTCCCATTCTAGGTCCCCTTCTGGGAACTCTCCTAGCTGGGTGGTTAGCAAAGGAACTAGGGCAGGCTCTTCAGAGGAGGGGCCCTTGGTGCTGGGGCTTTGGTGGATGAGTCGGAGTTCGCCAGTCCAAAAGGGATTAGTGTTCCTGGCAGAAAATGCAAAGACCTGGAGGGACCGTCAGTGGTTGAAAGCGTGTAGAGATCAATCTGATAGGTTGGGGAAGTAGGGGATGTGAAGGGGCCTTCAATTCTGGGCTGAGGGATGGTGGGGAATAGGGAAGGGGGTGAAACAACAGAGAGTTGAAGTCAGGAGATGCCTTGGGGGTAGGGCTGAGGCTGCCAAGGGAACCAGGCCAGGCACACACTTGGCACTCAACAGGAGCTGCCTGCTTGTACAGATAAATCAATAAATTAATAATAGAATAAATAAATTCATTTCTTCAGTAACTCACTCATTCATTCACACACCTATTCATTCATTCATTGAAAGCTCCCTGATGGGGCCGCTGGGCCAGCCCCTTGTTAGGCGATACTGGCTCCCTGGAGACCTTGGCTCTGGCCCTGTCCATCCCTGGGAAGACAAACCCAGGCATAGGCACCCCTGCTCCATGCAAGCAGGTACAGGACAGAAGGAGGGACCTGCGGTGGAGGAAATAGGGGAGGGAGTGGGTGCTCCACTGGAGGGGTGAAGGAAAGAGGCACGTAAGAGGGGATGTGGGATGTGGGGTTTTGAAGCATAAGTAGGAGTTTGACACATTTGACAAGTGGCTGATTGGGCTCTGTGAGGGCTTAGAGATGACTCACCCTGTCCTTCCCTGGGAGCACTCCTCCCTGGCACCCCACTCCCCAGATATCTACTGACTTTCCCTGACTGTATGTCTCCCATTCCATCTATCTGAAGGCTTTCTTCAGGGTTCAAGTCCTAGCCAGGTGGTCTTGGGTGAGTCCCTTCCCTGCTGGGTGTGTTTCTTCATGTGTGAAATGGGAACCAGTGGTCAACAATGAGACAGTGCGGTGGAGTGTGGGAACGGGTGGTTCATCAGTGTCTAGGTGGGGAGTTGTGGGGGCAGAGGGCGGTTTGAGTGGACCCCTTGCAGGTCCTGCTGGGGCACGGGGGTGGGCAGGACCCAGGGTACTGTGGGGAAGGAGGCTCGAGCCAGTCCCCTGAGTACCTACTCCAGCCTGGGGTGGTCAGTGGCTGCCAGCAACACGCCCATGGTCCTCCTGTCATGCCCCGACCCCGGTGCTTGTCCAGGGGGGCCACCAGTGACTCTCTAGGGACACCATCCAGAGCTGGGGGCCTCTGGACAGGGAAGTTGCACGTGACACCCGCTGATACTCACCGAGGCAGGCATACTCCAGTGCAGGGGCCGGCCATGTCTGGGGCGCCGGGCGGCTGTGGGGCCTCTGCATGGCTGGACAGGAGCTAAACCACAGAAGACTGAGCCTGGATGATTCCAAACTTTAGAACCACCTGCCTGCCTTCCCTCTGGTGAACTGGACAAGCCCCCCAATGCCACCAGGCCTCAGTCTCTCGTCTGAGAAATGGGCTTACCTCCCAGGCATTGACATTCACCAGGTGCCCAGAAAAATGCCTGGGACATTGTAGGTACCACATAAATGCTGGGTGACGCAAATCCTGGCATTTAGACCAGTGGTGACCAATGGGACCGAGATGGCACCGAGAATGCCCTCCTGGGCCCTGTCCGCCGGCTGCGTGGCTCCTGAGTCCTGGAGGTGTGGCTGGCAAGGCCAAGGAAGGGAAACCTTCACTTTCCTTGATTTTAACTGATTCCAATTTAAAAGTGCAAACCAACACCGGATCCAGTTTTTGGAAAATGTCTGAGTATACATGAAACCACTTGGGTGTGCACGCGTTTTCCTTTTCAGCGTCAGTTTTACGCAGTCGGGCTACATATGAGTGTCTCCGAGGAAACGTCAGTGTCGGGAAACAGGCCAGATTTCAGACACGGGACAGAAACAGGTGTGAAATACCTCATACATCATTTTTCATATCGATTACCTGTTGCAATGATCATATTTCCCAGATATCAAGTGAAGTGAAATATATGACCAAAACAATTCTCTTTTAGTTCTTTAACATGAGCCAACATTTAAAATTCTGTGTATGGTTTGTCTTATTTTTCTACTGCCCAACGCTGTTCTGGACTGTGGGTCAAATTCAGATGCTATTTTTTTTTTTTCCGGTATAGCCCACGAGCTAAGAATGGTGTTTACATTTTTAAGAGGTTTTTAAAGAATCAAAAGAAGAATACTATTCCATGACACATGGAAATCATATAATATCCAAATTTCCATGTTTGGACAGAGTTTTATTGGCGCCCAGCTGTTTGTGTACAGACTGCTTGAGGCTGAGTAGTCCCTGGGCTGCAAAGCTGAAAATATTAACTTTTTGGCCTTTTACAGAAAAAAGCTTAAAAAAGAAAAAAAGAAAGAAAAAAGCTTATTGACCCATGGTCTAGATTCTCAGCCTCCTGGAACTCAAGAAATTCAGATCAGACATCCCAGATTTTGAAACCCTGGGGTTCCAAAAGCTTGTAATATTATAATTTGAGAAACTCCCCCAGGACCTAAAACTTACAGAATTATGTGGTTCTGTATAATCCTATGACCTCAGCGGCCCCCACCTGGGCCTGGGTTCCAATCCCCAGTCAGCTGAGGTAAGGGCATGTTGACTCAACACATGTCAAAATCTTAGGAATTTTGGCTTAGCCTCAGAACGTGGCAGGGAGGTCTGGGGCCTCTGCAGCTGTCCTCCGCCCTTGACCAGCCACCCTCTCCGCCCCCCCCCCCGCCCCCGCACTCACCTCTTTGTCCTGGACTGATCCGGGGAGACTGCGGTGGGGGTAGGGGAGGTGTGGAATGATGCAGGCTCACTGGGGGCGGATGCAGGTATTCTGGGGCAGGATCTCCTCCGCGATGCCAGAGGGACGTGGGCCAGGGGCTGGAGGACCTGGAGTTGCAGGAAACCCCAGAGCCTCAGCCTCCGGTGCTGGGCTATGGGGGTAGGGCCTGGCGGTCTGGGTGGCTGGGCACAGGGGCTGCAGGTGTGGTGAGGGGCTTGGGCCCCTTCCCTGCAGTGTCAGGGCTCTGAGTGAGACCCCGGAGGGTCCTACGGCCCCAACGATGCAGCGAAAACAAAATAACAGTAACAACAGGGATTTCCCTGGTGGTCCAGTAGGTAAGATTTAGTGCAATGCAGCGGGCCCGGGTTCCATCCCTGGTCGGGGAACTGGAGCCCGCATGCATGCCGCAACTAAGAGTTCGTGTGCCTCAACTAAAGATCCTGCATGCCACAACTAAGAGCCGGCGCAGCCAAAATTTTTTTAAAAAGTAACAATAAAATTTCAAGCCTGTTAGGTCAGGAACCTCCCTTGCTCCCAATCCTCCATGGCTGCCCACTGCCCCCTCAACAAAGGTGTCCTCCAGGCCCCACGCTCTCCCTTGCTCACTCTGCTCCAGACACGGGGGCTTCTCCTCGCTCTGCCACTAATGATCAGCACCAGGCCTGCCTCAGGGCCTTTGTCCTGGCTGCGCCCTCCGCCTGACACTCTTTCCACCTGGCCTGTTCACTGTCCACCTTCCAGCACCTTCTCAGTGAGCCCCAGCCCAGGCTCCAGGTCCCAATGCCACCCACACATGCCAGACAGGTACCACATGATGACCACAGCATCCTCCGAAATCCAGCCCATCTTCTAAATTCCCGACTGTGCCCAGAAGGGCGGGCCTGGGGTCTGGTCCTTCCTTGTGTCTTTGGCTTAGATTTGGAACTCTCTCCGCCCCCACCTCCCGCTATACTCCTTTTCTGTGACCATGACTTTCACTTGCTCTCCAGGGCCGCATGTTTCCCTATGTGGGAGTGAGCACTAGACGGTGCTGCCCAACACAGCAGCTGCTTGCCACACGGGCCCATTTCCACACAAATTACACCAATAAAAGTAAAGTTTACGGGTTTCCCTGGTGGCGCAGTGGTTAAGAATCTGCCCGCCAATGTAGGAGACATGGGTTTGAGCTCTGGTCTGGGAAGATCCCACATGCTGCGGAGCAACTAAGCCCGTGTGCCACAACTAGTGAACCTGCGTGCCACAACTACTGAAGCCTGCACGCCTAGAGCCTATGCTCCGCAACAAGAGAAGCCACGGCAATGAGAAGCCCACGCAAGGGAGAGTAGCCCCCGCTCTCCACAACTAGAGAAAGCCTGCGCACAGCAACAAAGACCCAACGTAGCCAAAAATAAATAAATAAAATGAATAAATTCATTAAAAAAAAAAGAATTTGCATCGATTGAATGCCTACCATATGCCAGGCCCTGTGCAGAGCACTCCCTGTGAAACAGGAAGAGAATGATTTTAGCCTCCTGGTTGTGGTAGACACGTCCACCTCCAGGGAGTGGGGCTCCCAGGATTATGAAAGCCGGCAGATAGGTCTGGAAGGTTCTCTCAGGCTCCAGGTCATAGCTGAAAAGTCTCCTCCCTCCCTGACCACCCAGTGCAATTCAGAATAGGAACCCCCCCCCCAGGAACCAACACCCCCCACCCCAATGCTCTGGTCTTTCTCAGAGGCCCTGACTGTGCCCATCAGTGGGATTGTCACCATCGGGAACCAGACCAGATATCCACTTGGCGGTCTGCCTGTCTCCTATTGGTCCCTGAGCTCTGCTAGGGCAGGAACCGGTACTGCATTGGCCGCCGCTGTGTCCCTAACACCCAGTGCAGGCCCTGGGACACGAACGTGTCCTTCCCCAGGGTCAGGCATCCTCTCCCAGGCCCCTCGCCTCCGGCTCCACCTGCCCTTCCACACTTCCTGCCGCAGCCCACCCCGCCTTGCTTTGGAGCGGGAGGTGGAAGCACCTGGCATACCGTAGGTACTCAATGAATGTTAGGTCCTATTACTACCACGGCTGCTGGGAGGCGCCGAGACGTTTCAAAGATGAGTGAGCGTGTATGTGGTCCAGACGAGGGACCCCAGGCCTGGGACACCGCGGGCGGGCACCCGGTGGCAGCCAAGAGGAAGGCAGGGCCAGGTACGGACCTTTCGTGACCCCACTTTAGCTGGAGGAGGCCTGTCCACTCCGTCATCCCCGAAGGGCCGGGACAGGGGCCTGGCGGCCAGGGAGCAGGAGAGAGATGGGGGGGTGACCCACCTGAGCGGCCCGGTTCTCAGAAGGAAGAGCTAAAGTCGCTAGGGCAGGGGTCCCCAACCCCTGGGCCGCGGACAGGTAGCAGTCTGCGGCCTGTTAGGAACCGGGCCGCACATAAAGAGGTGAGCAGCGGGCCAGCGAGCGAAGCTTCATCTGCCACCCCCCTTCGCTCGCATTACCGCCTGAACAATCCTACCCCCGCTCCGTGGAAAAGTTCTTTTCCACCTGCCGAAAACGTCGGGGAATCGCAGCTGGGAGGTGGAAGAACAAAGAAAACCACCTGGTTTAACCTGTTTTGCGTCCAGCCAGGCGCTCATGTAAATGCCCCAGCCGGCCCAAGAAAGAAGTTCTATCGTTTTTTATCTCTTGGTGGAGAACAGGAACACAGCTATAGTCTTTCATAACAGTCAGTGTCTGCTCGCCTGCGCGGGGAACGAAGTTCCCACACAACGTAAACTTTTTTTTTTTTCAAGCCCCCCCCCCCCTTGTCCCTCTCGCGAGATTATTTAAAGGCCGGAAATTAAATTACTTTTCAGCTAGAACATTCTAATGTAATCTTATCTTCGGCATAGTTTTCCAGAGCGCCAAGTAAACAACGTCTCCAGCAGTCCTATTTCCTGTCAGTTTACTTTAACACCTCTAAATTCCTCAGAGATTGACTAATTTTACCGCCCGCCTTGCAGCCGCGGAGGCTTGTGGGGGCGATAGGCAAAACACCCGGACCAGACGCAGCCCCGCCCCTCGCCGCTCCCTACCCGGGAGCCAGGCCACAGGGCGGGGCCGCCACGGGCCGCCCGACCGCATCCCAGCGTTCCCCGCGGGCGCAGGGAGGCCGTTCTTGCCGGCGCGGCTACTCGCTGGCGTCAGCTGGGGCGCGGAGGCGGAAGATGGCGGCGGCGCCCGGGCGGCCGTGAGGAGCGAGGCGGTGGCGAGGACGGCCGATGGCGGCGGGGGGGCGTCCTCGGGGACCTGCGGGCCGTTAAGGCGCGACGGTGGGCATGTCGGAGCTCGCGGCGCCCGGGGCCCCGGGGCCCGGGCCCAACGGCGGCGGCGGCGGCCCAGCCCCCCCGCGTGGGCCTCGCACCCCCAACCTCAACCCCAATCCTCTCATCAACGTGCGCGACCGGCTCTTCCATGCGCTTTTCTTCAAGATGGCTGTCACCTACTCGCGCCTCTTCCCGCCCGCCTTCCGTCGTCTCTTCGAGTTCTTCGTGTTGCTCAAGGTGACCGGGGCCCCGAACCTTGACCCTGACGGCCGGACCCTTTCCCCCAGGTCTGCGACTTCTGACCCCGCCCGGAGCAGCGCGCCCCTCCCACCCGGTGGCGTAGGCCCGGCCCGACCCGTTGGGACCCTTTCCTTAGGCCTGCCGCCCCCGCCCCCCTACCCAGAAACTCCCACCTGGGAAGGCCAGAGTCTCCCCCGGTTAGTGGCCCCTGATCCCGACTCCAGAAACTCACTCCCAGCCCCCTCCAGGCCGCACCCCACCCCTCGCCTCGCCCTTCCCAGCGTCCCCCACCTACGGCGGCCGGAGCCCAGCCCCGTGACCCCCGGCCCTGCCGCCTGGGATCCTCAGTCCGGGATGACCGCCTCCCCACTCTCCGAGCCTGGCCTGGCCCCGAGCCCCAGACTCGAGGGATTCCGGGCCTCATCGCCACTGCCCCCTCCCAGAATACACCCCCGGACCGCCCACCTGTACCTCTTCCCTCTCCCCCTTTTTCTTGGGGCTCTTCTCCTCGGGCCCTTCTGCTTGCCTCCACTCGGATTCTCCCCGCTCTGAACCTCTGGGGGGAAGGTGACCTAGCTGAGGTCACGCCGTGGGGCTTAGTGGCAAAGTCCAGCCAGTGGTGCTGCAGGTGGCTCTGTGAGGGGCCTCCCGTGGATCCGCCCCTTGTCCTCGCTCGGGTGGCAGAGCTCTCGGCTGTTCAGCGGTGCCGGGAGGGCCGGCACAGATCCCTCCAAGGAGGGGTCTCACTCAGAGAGGGAGCTCGCTGGGTGCCGAGCCCGGCTGCCTGGAGGGTCTGAGGAAGTGGAGAAATGGCTGTTTTGTTTCGTGTCCCGTCCAGGAGTGGCCCCCGGGGCGGGGGCCGGGGCCAGGGGTGCTGATGTCCGAGGAAGCTCGGATTCCTCATCTGCAGGAAGGGGGCTGGAGCTGGCGGGCAAGGCGCGTGGGGTGCCGGCTGGGCCAGCTTGGTCGGGAGCCGGCAGCTCTTTGGCGTTGGGTGGCAGGGGTGCGAGCCGTCCCGCAGACCTGGTGCGGGTCCCAGCCTGAAACCCCGGTCCCGGAGCGGCAGGCGTCCCCTGCGGGGGCGTGGGGGTGGGACTCCGGAGGATTCCTGAGTCGGCCTTCCTTTACCCCAATCCTGGAACCCATGGGCGGCTTGGGGCGTAGGCAGAAGGCCATGTGAGGCCGTGATTGGCTTGGGGAACAAAGCACTGTTCCTCCCGACACGCTCAGAAGGAGCCCGTGTCACTCGAGGGGGTGCCCTGTGTGAGGTGGGGCCCCCCGTGGAGCTGAGCTTTCCCTGAGAGCCCGGCCTGAGGCCTTGGCTTTGTCTCGCCAATTCCTGCCCGAGGAGCAGGCCAGGGGTTGGGCTGGCCAAGCAGATGGGCTGCACATCCAGGCCGCGTCCCTGGTGCGTGGGGCCGGGTGAGCGGGCTACCCTCAGCCCCCTGCACCTCCTCTCTCCTTGGGGCTGCGACCAGGAGGCCCTTCATTCCCCGAGAGCCTGCCTGACCCCCTGGCGCCTTTGGTTTCCCTCGTGTGCAAAGGGAGGGCTCGGCTGGCTGATTTCTGAGGCCGCCTCAAGCTCCAGAAAGCTCTGCTCCTTTGCCTCTCAGCCGCCCAGCTTCTGGGCTCTTGCTACAGAGATCAAGTTCCCCTCCCAGCCCCGCTCCCCAGCCTTTTCCTGTGGCACCTGTTCCTCTCTGCTCACTGCTGGCGGGAGCCGCCCTTGCCATCCTCTTTGCCGCCTCGTGCCAGTCTCTGGGCCCAGCGATGAGTGGGGTGACCAGGAGGAAGGGGGAGAGACGGCAGCCGGCAGGGCAGGGTCTGTGTCACATCAGGCAGCCTCAGGCTGCGAGGAAGGAGGTGGGTAGCAGAAGCGGCGCATGCAGAGGCCCTGGAGCTGGCGGGACGGCGCAGCCGTGTGGCTGGTGAGTTGGAGCATGGGGGTCACAGGGTGCCAGAGGTTGGGGGGCTGGAGCACCCAGGGCCTGTGAGGTGGCCAGGCCAGCTGGCAGGCAGAGGGCAGGAAGGGCCCTGGACAAGACTCCTGAAATCCTGAGAGTGAGGTGGGCGGGGCTGCTGAGTGCACCCTGCTTTCCCCGCGTGGGTAGGGCTGCCCTGGGTGTCTAATGATAGGTTGTAGGGGGAGGGAAGCCTGGGCAGCCAGCTCGTTCCATGGTGGGGAAACAAGTCCAGATCTGGGGCAAGCCTTGTCAAGGGGGTGAGAGAGTCTTGGCCCACCTCTGGGGACCCACACACTCAGTCAAGGGTGATGGACCCCACCTGGGGTTTCGGGACCCGGATAAGGACAGTGATGGGGCAGACACCAGTGAGGGGTGCTGGAGGGGGCGCCAGGGTGACAGTGGGGTCATGGGGGCCACTCAGCGAGGTCATGGTGCCACCAGCCCCCCATCCGTTCAAGTGCCCCTGCTCTCGGGGCCCAGCTGGCCCTGCCTGGTGTGTGTTCCAGGTTGAACTCCTGGCTCCACCCCTCCTGGCCGCGTGGCCTCTGTGCCTTGGTTTTCTCATCTGCAGACTGGGGGTGATGGCAGGCACGTGTGTCTCCGGGGGAAGTGCTCGGGCAGCCCCTGGCATCGGGCCATCCTGCGTGTCAGCACTTTTTGTGGTATCTCGTCACGTTGTACAGCGTCGTCCTTATGGCCCAGAGCAGACAGTGTCCCAGACACGGCTCTGCTGGACATCTGGGCCCAGAGAGCACGACTGGCGCTGTGGGTCAGCTCTCTGACCTTGCCCTGCTGTGCTGTGGGTCCCACACTGTCAGGACTCCCGTCGCCAGCTCCCAGGTCCCCAGACACAACGTTGGGGAGAGGTGCTGGGGGTCCCGAGTGACGCTTGGCCTGTGGCCACGTCTCAGGGCCCTGGAGCAGGCTGGCCTGTGGGAGGCTCTGCAGACGTGGGGGCCTCAGCTGGCCTTCCCCACTGCCTCCCCAGCCCCTCCACCCCAGGCAGGGTCCCAGCTCTGTTCTCAGCTCAGCATCTGTCTGCCGTGACCTGAACCCCAGGGGCTTGGGATGTGTAGTCTGTCTCTGCTTAAATCAGCAGTGCTCTGATTACCGCCCTGTCAGGACAGGAGCGGGTGCTCTGCTGACCCAGCCCGTGCCCAGTCTGCAGGGCAGGCTCCAGAGAGGAAGCCGGGAGTTCCACAGCCAGCGCTGGCACCACCCTCTGGTGCTCATGGCAGGGCATGGAGAGGACGAGGTGCTGGCGGCCCTGCCGGTGACCACGTGGCCACGGGCAGTTCACCACACCCCTGAGCATCATTGTTGACAGGACAAGGAGCGGCTTCGTACTCTGGTCCCCCACGATCATTTGTACCACACAGGGAACTCACCCCGGGAGCGATGCCCTTGACACGGCGTCCAGGCCGAAGGGTGACACTTGGCCAACCGGGACCCCATGAGAAACAGCGGTCAGACGGGGGCTCCTGGAGCAGGGGGTTGGGGTGACGTCAAGCAGGGCCTCTCCTCAGCACTGTGGACATCGGGGCTGGGACGTTCTCTGTAGGGGGCCATCCTGGGCACTGTGGGGTGTGGAGCAGCCTCCCCGGCCCTGCCTGCTCGATGCCGGGAGCCCCCCAGTCACGATCACCACAGACGTCCCAAGATGTGGCCCTGTGTCAGGATCCCCCCAGTGAACAGTTAGGGCTGTCCTGTCTTACTCTGGGGAAACCGTACCTCAGGGGACAGAGCGAGCCCTGCCATGGGGCCGTTGGCATGGCCAAGCGGGTCGGCTGTGTTCAGTGGCTCAGGCTGGCCCGGGAGAGGTGCAGAGGGCGCCCGGCCGGCGAGGGAGGCCATTTTTAGCCAGTGAGGTCGGGAGTTTTCTCCTGGGGCAGCTGGGTGATGGCACCACGTGCTCTGCTTGGGCCCGTGCTGACCGCCCCCCGCCCCCAGGCCCTGTTCGTGCTCTTCGTCCTGGCCTACATCCACATTGTCTTCTCCCGCTCGCCCATCAACTGCCTGGAGCACGTGCGGGACGAGTGGCCGAGAGAGGGCGTCCTGCGCGTGGAGGTGCAGCACAACTCGAGCCGCGCGCCCGTCCTCCTGCAGTTCTGCAGTGGTGGCGGCAGCTTCCCTGGGCTGGCTGTGGGGCCGGGAGGCCTGGAGCTGGGGGGTGAGGACGACGAGGAGGAGCTGACCGTGGAGGTGTTTGGGAACAGCTCCGTCAAGGTGAGCTGGCTGGAAGCGTTCCTGATCTTCAGGGCCACAGGCCTCCCTGTCTGCTGCTGCTCCCGCTCCCGTGGCCTCGCGGCCGACTGGGACCCCGGGCTGCTTCCCAGCTGTCAGGTGAAAGGGATTGGCCCGGTTCTGGGGGTGCCAAGGGCAGATACAGCCGGGAAGAAGGCTCTGGGCATCCTGGTGATGCAGCGCCCCGTCAGCAGAGGCATGCCAGTGGACACGGGCCCACAGCCCGCAGGGAGGGCTGTGCTTGGGCAGCCAGAGGCCAGGAACTTGTGGGCCAGGGATCGGTGTGGGTAGGGTATTGGTGCAGACCTCAGCAGGGGGCCGCATCCCTCCCACACCCTCACCCGGAGACAGGCTCTCGGAGCTCAGTGCTGGGGGTCAGGGTTTTGATGGGACAGGGGCGCATCTGCTTCCAGTCAGTCGATGAGGGAGAGGCCTCCAGGCCCGGCCCTTTGGCACCATGGGCCTGCTGACTCCTGCCTCCCTCTCTGCAGTTTGAGCTGGACATCGAGCCCAAGGTGTTCAAGCCACCAGGTGGCCCCGAGGCCCTGAACGACAGCCAGGAGTTCCCCTTCCCTGAGACGCCCACAAAAGGTACTCATTGCTCACTGGAGCTAAAGGCCAGTGCCCCCGGTGGGCTGCGGTCACCCCGCCCCTCCCAGGGGAGAGAGGCTCCGCGGGCTGACCAGGCCTGTCCCACCCACAGCGTGGCCGCAGGACGAGTACATCGTGGAGTACTCGCTGGAGTACGGCTTCTTGCGGTTGTCGCAGGCCACGCGGCAGCGGCTTAGCATCCCAGTCATGGTGGTCACCCTGGGTGAGTGTCACCTGCAGAGTGAGGTTCTGGGGGAGGGGTGACCCAGAAGCACTCGCTTCCGGGGCCTGGGGGGCCCGCCCGTGCTCTCCAGCTGAGGGAAGCTTCCCAGGCTTCATCCCTTGACTGTTCCTCTGGGGCTGTCACGCACATCACTGGTTGGGTCGGGGGTGGGCGGGGGCTCCTCCACTCCCACAAATGGAGATCTGGCCTTCCCCGGGCCTCCACCAGGACTGGGGCTGGTGGGGGCCTGGCCAGGTGCACACCCCTGTCACGGTCCTGCCCACAGACCCCATGCGGGACCAGTGCTTCGGGGACCGCTTCAGCCGCCTGCTGCTGGCTGAGTTCCTGGGCTACGACGACATCCTCATGTCCAGTGTGAAAGGCCTGGCGGAAAACGAGGAGAACAAGGGTGCGGGGCCCAGCCGGGTGAGCGGGGCCGGGGCGGGGCCGGGGTGGTCTGGGGCGCAGGCTCACTGCCTCCCGCGCAGGCTTCCTGCGGAACGTGGTGTCCGGGGAGCACTACCGCTTCGTGAGCATGTGGATGGCCCGCACATCCTACCTGGCCGCCTTCGTCATCATGGTCATCTTCGTGAGTGCCGCGGGCGGGGCGGGGGGCCGGAGGGGGGGCGGCGAGGCGGCGGCCCCAGGCCTCACGCTGCACTGCTTGCAGACCTTGAGCGTGTCCATGCTGCTGCGCTACTCCCACCACCAGATCTTCGTCTTCATTGGTGAGTTTCCCCGCTGGCCACCTCCCCCACCCACACCCCCCCCACCGGGCGCCTCACCCGGTCTGCCCGCCCGCCACCCTCTGCCCGCAGTGGACCTGCTGCAGATGCTGGAGATGAACATGGCCATCGCGTTCCCCGCAGCGCCCCTGCTGACCGTCATCCTGGCCCTCGTGGGTGAGGACCCTGTGCCCCACGCCCTGCCCCCTGCCCTGGCCGTCACCTGCCCGTCCCCCCCAACCAGCATTCTCCCATCTCCCCACAGGAATGGAGGCCATCATGTCTGAGTTCTTCAACGACACCACCACGGCCTTCTACATCATTCTCATCGTGTGGCTGGCCGACCAGTATGATGCCATCTGCTGCCACACCAACACCAGCAAGCGGCACTGGCTTCGGTGGGCACCGGGGTCCGTGTGGTCCAGGGTGGGGGCAGCCGGGTGGGCAGCGCCTCACTGTCCCCCTCGCAGGTTCTTCTACCTGTACCACTTCGCCTTCTACGCCTACCATTACCGCTTCAACGGGCAGTACAGTAGCCTGGCCCTCGTCACTTCCTGGCTCTTCATCCAGGTGAGGCGGGCTGCCCTTGGGACTGGTGACCCCGGGGTCCACCCAGCCTGTCGGGGGTTCTGCGGAAGCTGCGTTCTGGCTTGGGCCTCGCCTGACCCAGTGCCTGCCCCCCAGCATTCCATGATCTACTTCTTCCACCACTACGAGCTGCCCGCCATTCTGCAGCAGATCCGCGTCCAGGAGATGCTGCTGCAGACCCCCCCTCTGGGCCCTGGCAGCCCCACGGCCCTGCCAGACGACCTGAACAACAACGGAGGCACCCCAGCTGCCACGCCCGACTCTACCAGCCAGCCCCCTGCCCTGGGCCCTGGCTTGCAGGGTGGTGGCAGAGGCCCTGGGCCCGTGGCTGAGGCACCCAGCTCCCTGGTGGCCGCGGCGGCCTCGGTGGCTGCAGCAGCCAGTGGTGACCTGGGCTGGATGGCAGAGACGGCTGCCATCATCACAGACGCCTCCTTCTTATCTGGCCTGAGCGCCTCTCTCTTGGACCGGCGGCCGGCCAGCCCCCTGAGCCCCAGTGGGGCGCTCCTTCGGGTCCCCCAGGACAGTGCCCCCACAAGTGACTCCCCAGGGTCTGACACAGCCCTGCAGACCGCTGGGGTGAGTGGGCCCAGCCTTGCGTCCATGGCTCCAGTGGATGCACCCTCAGAGGTTGGCTCCTGAGCCCTGGGCAGCTCACCGCCTCTGTCCCTGGCCATCCAGGCCAGCTGGGTGTGACCTGGCTGGAGCCCTCCGGGGTCAGGGAGGCTGTCCCCAATGGCTCTGGGACTGCTCAGCCTGCCTTAGGCGGTATTGGAGTCCATCAGGTTTGCTTGGAGGCAGGCTTCTCTCCCCCAGGGCATGGGGCCTGCCTGCAGCCTGTCCCTGTCTATGGTGGGCCCACTCTGCCGGCTGATGAGCCAGGGTGGGAGAAGGGATGGGGGCTCCATGGAAGGTTCTGCAAGGGGTTGGTGAAAGGTCCAGAGTGAGCTGTCCCGGGGCAAAACTGGGCAAGCCTCTGAGCAAGGTGAAACGAGTGGGGCCGGCTCAGCTGGTGCTCCCTCGTGTGCAGTGCCTTTCCACCGCCACCCCACACGCCCAGGCTGGGGCCCCGGACGCGGCCACGGGGGGCGCCAGGGTCTTGCCCTGCTCAGGGTGAAGAGACAGCCGGTGGCCCAACCCAGTTACACCGTGAGGAATGGAGCAGAGGGCTCATTCCACTCTATTTAATTGCAGTGTACAAAATGGTGTTTGTATATAGAATAAACTGTTGACAGCGTCCAGCCAGCGTTTGTGTGTGTGGGGAGGCCACGCGAGGCCCCTAGGAGCCCCTGCTGCAGGTGGAGGAGGGCCTGGTCCCGCGTCACTGGGCGGCCATGGGTGCTTCCTCGGAGGCCTGGAGCCCGCTGCGCGGCCCATGGCGGGCGCCGTCCCCCAGCTGGGCGAGGAGCTGCCCGCGCCGCACCAGCGCCTGGCGGAGCCTCTCGCGTGCGCCTGCGATGCGCTGCTCCAGCTGTTCTAGCTCCCCGGGGCGTGGGGCGCCCGAGAACAGCTCGGCGGGCGGGCGGCCGTTGGAGCAGAGCCAGACGGGGCCCCTGGGCGGCCCAGCCGCATCCGCGTCTGGGGCATCCTTAACGGGAGTGGTGGCAGCGGCGGCGGCCACGGCCGGCTCCAGCAGGAAGTGCGTGCGACGCTCCCTCACCGAGGCCCAGCGCACCCGTGTCCAGCCCCCTGGGCTGGCGGGGGCGGCCAGAGTGTCCTGCTGAGGCTCCTTGAGACCCCTGGGGACGGATGGGGCTGGGCAGCCGCGTCCTACCCACAGTCCCACTCTGCCCTTTGGGACTGGTGACCCCGGGGTCCATCCAGCCTGTTGGGGCTGGAGGGCGGGGATGGGAGTTGCTGGGGTGGAGAGCGGCCCCCAGGGTCCCTTACCTCGGCTCCGGCTCCTCCTGCCCGTCGGGCGGCTCCGTGTTGAGGGCGCGATGGATTCTCTAGGAGCCAAGACAGAAGTCACGTCGGGGTCGGGTCAGCAGAAGGCCGTCCTGCACGCCCTCCCCACTCCCTCCACCCCGCAGCCCCCCCGCTCCTCACCTGGCTCGTGTGCAGCCAGTACTGCAGCTTGTTGCCTCTTCGGATGCGCGGCAGCGCCAGGCGGTAGAAGACGTGCTCCCCCAGCGAGCTGAGCAGAGCACTGCCCAGGCCCAGGCAGAGCAGCACGAAGAGTCCCGAGAAGTGGTAGATGCCCATCTGGAGGGTCTGCGGGCAGGACGCAGGCACAAAAGCCCTCCTGGTCATGGCAGACCCTTGGGGAGCCCCCACGCCTACCCCTCCCTGCGTCCCGGGCCTGCCCTACCTCTGTAACAGCGAAGACCCGCTTGCCACAAGGCACCATCTTGTACCACTTGTCGTGCAGGAGGTCGATGAAGCCGGAGGACTTGTAGGGGCTGATGAACTCGGACAGGTTGGAGGTGAGCGGCGAATTCCGGGGGAGTCCGATGCCATAGCCTGGGGGAGGCCGGGCGTTGGGTTGGGACCGGGCTGGACGCAGACCCACAGGAGCTGTGCCCGCCTGGAGCCCGCAGGTCACTGGTCCCGGGGGCCACTCACCCTCGATGGCGAAAGTCTTGCCCAGGGTCAGCAGTCTGCAGTCCGTGTCGATGGACACTTCGTAGTCCAGGAGCGACCTGTCCATGATGAAGGCATTGAGCTTGGGGGGGTCGCTTCTGCCCGGGAGGGGGACGGGGACGGGGTGAGCATCCCCGCCCGCCTGGCCCCGCCCTCCGCCCCGGCCCGCGCGCCCCCCCCTCACGTCAGCATGGCGACGCCGTGGGGCGTGGTGGGCGCACTGTGGCGCCGCACGTGTGCGTACAGCTCCAGGAAACTCTTCTCGATGTAGGCCTCCGCGCTGCTTTCCCACATGGTTCCGAAGCGGAAGCCCTGGGACGCGTGGTGCAGCTGCGGGCCAGCGCCCGGTCAGCGCCTGTGGGGGGCCCTTGATCCCAGCCCGGCTCTCCCCCACCCCCGTTCCGTCCGCCAGCCCGGAGCACCCGGGCCCAGGGCTCTCAACCAGCTCACGTGGGCCACGTCATCTCTGGGGGGCCGTCCTGGGCTCCGTGGGGTGTGGAACAGCATCCCTGGCCCCAACTCCTAGATGCCAGGAGCCCCCTGCCCTAGTCTGACAACCACAGATGTGCCAGGACATGGCCCAGTGTCCCCTGGGGGCAGGACCGCCCAGTTGAAAATGTTCTAAAACCCGCACGTCCATCTCCAGGCCCTTAACTCCACACTTCCGCCTCCGCCACACCCGCTGCGTCTCTCCTTAGGGTCCCCCGGGAACCCCAAGCTCACCGCGTCCAAGACCCACTCTCGAGCCACCCCACAACTTCCCACCGCAGTCGCTCTCCCGCCTCTGCCCGCCTCTGCGTCTCTCATCTCCACGTCCCGTCCACCTGCAGATCCTGTGGGCGCTGCCCTCCGGACACCCTGGACCTGCCCGGTGCTCGCCCCTCCGCAGCCCCCCATCCCCCATTCCTCCTGCACCAGCGCTGCCCCCTCAGCCCCGGGCTCTCCGGCCCGCCCACTGTTTGTGCAACCTCCCTAAAGCAAAGCATGAGGAGGCCACCTAACCAGGGCCTCCTTGTCGGGGCTACAGCACTTCCGAGAAGCCAGACCTGAGGCAAGCAGGGCCATCTAGAACTTTCTGGGGAAGGAAATGCTTTACACCTGTGCTGTTCTCAAGTGGCTGTTGAGTGCTTTCAATTAAATCAATTTAAATAGTAGCCACGGGACTTCCCTGGTGGTGCATTGGTTAAGAATCCACCTGCCAATGCAGGGGACACGGGTTCTATCCCACATGCTGAGGAGCAACTAAGCCCGTGCACCACAACTACTGAGCCCGCGCGCCTAGAGCCTATGTTCCGCAACAAGAGAAGCCACCGCAATGAGAAGCCTGCACGCAGAAACAAAGACGCAATACAGCCAAAAAAAAAAAAAATTATTTTAAAAAAGTAGCCACATGTGGAGAGTGGCTGGCCCACGGGACAGCAAGCATCTAGGTCTCATTACTGGTTTAACAGAGGACACTGGGGTGGGGGAGAAGCAGGGGACGAGAGCAGCTAGATCCAAACACTGGGAGATGCTGCAGGAGAAAAGAAAACTTCAACAAACAAATCGCTAGTGAACAAAAAGATGGAGTGTCCAGATGGCCCCATGGGGCCTTCCCGGGACAGACCCCCACCTGGTCCTCTGCCTGCCTCTTGTCTGTAGAAAAACTTTAGTCTCCTAGGCCTTCCCCGAGTTCCAAAGAATAAATTTAATCAGAGAAGTGAGAAAATGCAGAAACAAAGGAAAACAGTCAAACAAGACAAAATAATAATAATAGTTTAGCCATTAAAGTCAAGGAATTTTCATTCCTTTTCAAGGGCTGTAGATACTATTCTGAGCCAGTGAACTTCCCTGGCGGTCTAGTGGGTAAGGCTCAGTGCTTCCACTGCAGGGGGCATGGGTTCAATCCCTGGTTGGGGAACTGAGATCCTGCATGCCATGCGGCATGGGGAAAAAAAAAAAAAAAAAATTGAGCCAGATCCTTTGAGCTCTTTTGCAGACACTGAAACCCCCACCAGCTGGAAGAAGTTAACTGCGTGCTGCCCACAAGCACGTAGACCCCAGACTGATTGGAGCCAGAAGGTTGATGATGTTGACTCCCAGTTACTTCACCACCAGCCCATCAGAACATCCAGGAGCTAATCACACACACCCCAACCCCCCTCCCTCACCCTCTCTTTAAAAACCTTTCCCCAATACTTAAATAAAAATTAAAAAAACAAACAAACAAAAATAAACCTTTCCCGGAAAGCCATGCAGGGGTTCAGGTCTTAAGCACTAGCTGCGCGGACTCCTTGCTTTATCTGCAATAAACACTGCGCTTTCCTTCACCAGGACCCTGTGTCAGTAGATTGGCTTTACTGAGTGCAGGTGAGTGGACCCAAGTTTGGGCTGGTAACAAGGAGGTTTCTACCTTCCTCGGGGGTCTGTACCTTTTGGATCCAGATTCAAACAAACCGTGAAAAAATTTTAAAAAAAAGACAACTGAGAAAAATGGCTGCCTGATGTTTAAGTTCCCAGAATACTCATGACGAAATGGTAGGAGGCCTGGGATTTCCCTCATGGTAACCCAGCGGCTATGGCTGGTGCATGGACGAAACTGGTCAGGAGTTGACTTTGGAGCCGAGCAATGGGTTCATTCATCGTGGGCCTTGCTCCCTACTCCAGAATATTAAAATTTTTTCATTAAAAGAGAAAAATATGTAGGCTGGGGCATGCCCTGCTCTGCCCACAGCCCTCCAGGACTCCTGGTGAAAGTTCTGTCTAAATGGAGCTTCTGTGGAGGCCCAGGTCCTCCCACATGTGCAGGCCCTGCATGACCTGCCCCATCCCCCTCCCTGCTCTCGCCTCCCCTCTCTCCCCCCTCTCCCCTTCACTCACTCCGCTCCAGACACACACAGGCCTCCTTGCTGTTCCTCCAACCTGCCAAGCACAATCCTGTCCCAGGGCCTTTGCACAGACTGCCTCCTCTGCTTACCATATTCCTCCCTGATATCTACATAAAAGTCCCTCACCTATCACCTCTCCCAGAGGAATTCCTGACCCCCATTTGAGAAATCATCCCTCCCCAGTGCTCCCTGTGTCCCCACCCTGTCTAATTTTCCTCCCTGGAACTTTATCACCAATTCACACACCATCTACTTTGTTTCTCTGTCTTGATTCTCACCAGCAGCCTCGCCTGTTTTGTCCCAGCTGGGTTCAACATGAGTTTGTGGGAGCAGATGGCCGCCCTCTACTGGGTGGGGACTGGGGGCGGGGGTGACCTCCAGGCTCTGACCCCTGAAACCCCATGGCCACGCACCTTAGGGTCGTGGATCCCCGAGAGCTCCTCGAACGTCTTGTCCCCGACCATGACGGCGGCCAGGTTGGCCGTGTAGCTGGACAGCACGAGCAGGCAGAAGATGGCCCATAGGTTCATGAGGAGGCGGCCCGTGGGGCACTTGGGCGTCTTACTGGACACTGTGCGTCCAAAGAGGATGGCGTAGCAGAGGTTGAGGGCAGAGGAGTAGGAGAACGCGGTGCCCTGGATGCGGCCGCGGGGCGTGAGGCCGAAGGGGCTGCGCCACTTGTATAGGGTGAGGAAGAGCGCAGTCAGGTGCAGCGCGGTGAAGACGCCCAGCCACATGGACCAGTGCAGCGGCCACGTGAAGGCGCCGATGGGCGACGCCGTGTCCCGCGCGCGCACCATGATGCCCAGACTGGTGGAGAAGAAGGGGCTGGTGAAGTCCACCACCTGCGAGCGGGCTGAGTTGATGCGGAAGCTGGTGACAGCCATGTGCGCCCGGCCGGCCAGCAGGCCGCCCACCAGGCCGGTCCAGCGGCCGTCGCACAGCGCACCGTACTTGCCGTCGCCCACGATGTACAGCTCGAAGTCGAAGGGCGCGTCCTCCGCCAGGCGCTCCAGCAGGTCGATGCAGTAGCCGTAGCAGCACCTGCGCAGTGCGTGGGGCGCCGAGCCGTCGGCCAGCGCGGCGAAGTGCGCGTCCAGGGCTGCCGAGTCGTTGCTGCCGGGGTCTAGGCACAGCTGCCCCGCCGGGCACCGACCGTCCTCGTGCGGCTCGCGGGCGAACACGAACGGGGGCTCCACCAGCGTCACCACGCGCAGCTTGGGCGGCGCCCGGGCTTCCGGCGGGGGTGGGGGCCAACCGGCCACGCCCCCTGCCTCTGACTCCAGCCGCCCGTCCTGCCACCGGCCCACCGTGGCCCAGGCCGGGGCGCCCCGCGGGTTCCGGCGGAGGCTCCACACGCGGAAGCGCCGGGAGATGTGCACCTGCGAGGAGCCGGTCACCCACACCGGCGCCGTGTGGCTCCGGAAGGACGTGTTGGCCAGGAACCTGGTGGGGGTGGGCGGCATCAGAGTGGCGGAGGAATCCCTCCGCCGAGGTGAGACCTATCGCTACGCCTCAGACACACCGGGCCACGGGGGATGCTGCTGTATCCCCTACTCCAGATCCCCTTCCCAGCCGGGGTACCCACGCCCTGGGGGCTGGGGCGACGGCCCAGCCCAAAGCCCAGTTGAGAGGCTCAGGTGGGGCCTCCCTTCCCGCTTCTCACAAAGCCACACACACGGTTTCCTGCAGCAGGGTCCCCGCTCACCGTGCCAAGAGGCGGCCGGAGGACTCGGGCCCGGGCAGCGGCAGGTCATTGCAGTTGATCGTGGCGGGGAGGAGGGCACGCTCCGGCTGCACGCGGGCCGCACTGTCCAGCGCGCAGGCCACTAGTTCCACCGCGTCGTGGATGGCGGCTTCCAGCGGGGGCCGAGCGACCTCGCCCAACGCCAGCAGCCCAGGCGGCAGGCCTTCGGTGGGGAGTGCCTTGGCGGGCAGCGGCGTGCCCAGCAGCCAGCGGGGCCCGGGGGGTGCGGCCTGCAGCACCCGCCAGGCGCCGGCCTCGTTGCAACCCAGGAGTACGGCCACGGGGACTGGGGCCATTCCCCCCGCGGCCTCCTCCAGTGGGGCCAGGCGGGTCCGCAGCCCTGCATCGCTCGGGTCCAGCCTGCTCAGGTCCAGCACGAGCTTCGGAGCCCGGCCCGCCCAGCTTGTCCACAGGGCCACAAGGCCGCCAGGGTCCCGCACGCGGCAGAGCACCAGGCCAACGTCCTCCCGGCTGTGCGCCTGCAGCACTGACACCAGCACGTCCAGCAGAGTCTCCAGGGGGCTGGCCCAGTCCAGCTGCAGGTGGAAGGGGTTCTGGCAGAGGGGTGGTCACAGTTAGGGCTGGCAAACTCAGTGTCCCACCACACTCTTCCCACTGTATCTGTACATGTTCAATAAACGCATGACACCTTGATAACTGGACCTCGTGCTTGCTTCTTCCCAGCCCCACACCTGCTCTAACCCCTTCTGTGGCTCCCCATCGCCATCAGCACAAAGCCCGGCCCTGGCCTGAGGCTTTTTGCATTCCCCAGCTGGAATACCTTTTCCCATCTGTGACAGCCAACTCCTACACATCCTTCAAAACCCAGCTCCACTACCCCACCTCTATTCAGACTTACGAGGCAAGCTAGGGACTGACGGCTCCCCCCTCCGTGCTCAGGGACCCAGAAAGTTCTCCTGAATTTGCTTTGAGCATGGGAAAGACGAGAGAGCTTTGCCAGACACCTAATGTAGGCAGGGTGTTGTCCGGGTGGGGACAGGGTGCTGAGTGCAAGGGGAAAGGCTGGGGGCTGCTGCTCTCCCGCGGGGCGGCGGGGCAGGCCAGTAGTACCCCCAAGCCAAAGACTGACAGGTCCAACTGCAGAGGGTGCAGTTCCTGGATCCGCCTGCAGAGGGCGACAGAGGCACGGATTTGGGTCCTGCATCTCTCCCACCGGGAGGGGATCAAGGACAGAGGGGGTTAATGAGACCCAGGCCTCCTCTAGGGTCAGGGTCTTCCCGCCCTCAGGAGAAGGAAGGCCTGAGGGGGCTTCAAGGTGGGTTTGGAGAGAGGCAGGCCCCCTTCCAGACCCCATGTCCCAGCGTTGGGCCCCTCCCTGCTGGCCCTGGGAGGGGGTTCTTTCCCTGGGGCACAACAGGGTCCCCAGAGCTCTGCCAGTCACCCTTTTCTCCTCCTTGTCCCATTCTCTACTTATTCGGACCCAAATTCCAGCCTGGGGGTGTAATTAAGAAAAGAGAATAAACTCCAAGGACGAGGACAGGGTGGAGGAGGATGGAGGGTTTAGGAGAGACAGGGTGGCCCTGGGGACCTGAGAAGGCCATCAAGGAGGCTGTGGGGTGTGGGTAGCCTCGGCCTCGAGGGCCTCTGGTACGATCCTGGCAGGAGGAAAGTCCCCAGCCGCAGCCCCTGAAACTGCAGCCCCTGGAGAGAGGGAGACCCGCTTCCCCATCCCAGCCCCGCGGCCCTGCTTGGTGGGAATCCGGAGGCACCCTGTGACCTGACCGGGGAAGGGGGCCGCGCTCCTAGTGGGACTCCACCGCCAAAGCCCAGGGAAGCGTCCTGTGGGATCCGCCATCTGGGGTCCAGAGGTATCCCGCGGGGTTCCCGAGCCGCGGGGTTCCGTGGCCCTAGGTCCCTGCGCCCCTGGGCTCCCGCCTCCCATTCCGGGTCCCTGATCTCCGGGGACATCCGGGGTTCAGGGGTCCAGGTTCCGCTAACCCGAGGGCCGTCCCTGGGCCTCTGTCATCCGGACTCCGAGTCTCCCCGCATCCGGACTCTTGCATTTAGGGTCCACACTCTGAGGCCCGCGCGTCCCAAGGACTCAGCTATCCGGACCCCCGGGCCCCGCGCTCCAAGAGCGTCCCAGGGTCTCTCCCGTCCCGACCCCGGGTCCCCGCACGTCCTGACCCCGGCGTCCGCGCGTACCGGGGAGCCGAGCGGAGCGCGGGCCTCCCGCCGCAGCACGCTGAGCACGGGGGTCTCGGTGGCCGCCGCCAGGAAGTGCAACTGCAGCAGCTCGGGCCGCGCCTCGGGGAAGGCTAGCACGGCCGCCACGCCCGGTGCCGCCAGCGCCTGGCATAGGCCGCGGGCCAGCGAGGCGGGGTCGCGGGAGGGGGGCGCGGCGGCCGCCAGCTCCAGGCTCAGGTTGTGAGGCAGCCGCGGCGCCAGGGCGGCCCGGGCCAGGGCGGCGCGGGCGCGGGCGCGGGCGGCGGGCGCGCGGGGCAGGAGGGCGCCCAGGCGCACCGAGACCCCCAAGCGCGCCAGGACGCCGCACGGGTGCGGGTGGCCCCCGGCGGGCCTCGGCCCCAGCGCTAGCGCCAGGCCGAGCCAGGCCCGCACAAACTCCATCCCAAAGTTGCCGGCGGGCGCCGCGGGGCGGAGCCGCGGGTCGCACCACGGGAGGCGGGATCTCGGCCGCCCTCGCCGCTCCCTCCCCGCACCCGCCGGGCCGGCACCTCCCTCCCTGCCCGAGCCCGCCCACCTGCGCCCGCCCTCCCCCCTCCCGGTCCCCCAGTGCCAGGCAGCCCACTAGGGCGGCGTGGGTCCCACCACGCAGGGCAGGAAATTGAGGCTCAGGTGACCACAGCAGGCGGGGGTTGGGGTGGGGTGTGGAATCGAACCACTGCTCCTCCTGGCTCTGTGCCCACTCTACAGATGAGGAAGCCGACGTTAGCAGCAGGGAGGGATTTTGCATCAAGACCGGTACCCACACTCACCCCTGAATCCCTCCCTCATCCCGGCAACGGTTCCCAATTCTCAGTCAGGGAAACTAAGGCCCACAAGGGGTCAGTGTGCGTCCATAGTCACCCAGCTGCACCCTCCTCCTCCAGGGAGCAGCGTCTACCCAGACCAACCCGTCCACGTGCCCTACCATCGTTGGCGCCCCAGGGAAACTGAAGCAGACTTGTCTGATGGGGACCTGTGGGGAAGGTCTCCTGCCCTCCAGCTGTGGGCAAGCAACTTGAGCCAGAGAATTCCTCTTCACCCTTCAAGACCCAGTGCCAAATGCCCCTGCTGGAAAAACTTTCCTAGCTTGTCACCCAGAAAGACGCAGAACACCCTCGTCATCCCTGCCTACATGAACTCCATCACACGCCATCGTCTTTTTGTCCCTTTATTTGCTTTATTCAGTGGCCAGCTCTGGGAGACAGGGCGGGTCTGGCTCGTTACACAGCAGGCACTCTATAATTGTTGCTTTGAGCAACTGCTCAGACAAGGACGCGTGGTTACATCACTCTGCGCTGCTCTGGAACCTTCCTTAGCTCCCCGCAGCCAACCAATCCCCCAGCCTCTTCCTACATTAACTGGGCCTCCCCACGACAAATGCCATGGAGACCTTCTTGTGGCCCTGGCCTGTGGGAGGTGCTCAATAACCACCGGTCAAATAAGGGCCCAGGAGCACCCTGCATGGAACTCTCCCATCCCAGGTGGGGGAGTGGAGAAAGCCAGTCTTCTCCCCAGACCCCGCAAGGCACAGGGCAGCAACTGTGCATGGAACATTCCAGCTCTAAGGAACGCGTCTGCACTCAGTTGATATCTTTCACGCACGAGAAACCATCTCCTTTTGGAGCCAGTGTTAGAGACGCAGGGGACAAACTCCATTAGATGAAGAAAAATGCAGGTACCGGCCAGCAGCATGAATGGAATTTTGAGATGACTAAAGAGAGCTGGGTGGCTGGCTTCCAGGTGACAAGGCTACCTCATCCAGCCACCTGGCCAGGCATCCCAGGACAGGGAGGGTCATCCCAGGGAGCCCCCACCCCCACCACTGTTCTGGGTGAGGCGCCAGGTTAAGACCACCTGGGACCACCTGGGCCTCACCCCACCCTGGGGCAAGGTCCCTATGCCAGCATGAGTCCCCAGAAACGGACCCATCCTGGAGAGGGGATATCTCCTCACCCTAATGTGGCCCTCAGCAGTCAGTCAGTCAGTCGACAAACATTACTGGATGCTAGTTCTGGGAGGTACGCAAGCACCCGACGGTGCCTTGGGCCCCCGTCGGATTCACGGGGGAACGCCCTGAAGTCGCCCCATCTCGGGTCCTGCTGTTACACCTCACCTTCCCCCAAGGCCCACTACTTGCATGACCTGCACTGGGAGCCCTGGCCTCTACGCCTCAGCTCCCAGCTTTTTTTTTGATGTGGACCATTTTAAAAGTCTTCATTGAATTTGTTACAATATTGCTTCTATTTTATGTTTTGTTTTTTTGGCCCCAAGGCACGTGGGATCTGTGGGATCTTAGCTCCCCAACCAGGAATCAAACTGGCACCCCCTGCAATGGAGTCCCAACCACTGGACCACCAGGGAAATCCCTCAGCTCCCATCTTTACAAGCTCAATGGTAGTAGTTCTGACCTCCCAGCTACCCTGTACATCAAACAAGTGGACACAGGCAAGGTTTTTTTCCTTAATTGTGGTAAAATATACATAAAGTTCACCATTTTAATCATTTTTAAGTGCACGGCTTGGTGGCATTAAGCACATTCACGTTGTGCAACCATCCCACCATCACCTCTAGAACTTTCTCATCTTCCCAAATTGAAGCTCTGTCCCCATGAAACTCTGACTCCCCACCCCCCCAGCCCCTGGCCCCCACCATCTACTTCCTGTCTCTGTGGATGTGACCCCCCCCAGGGACCCCCGTGAGTGGAATCAGACAGTATTTGTCCTGTGTCTGGCTTCTCTCACTGAGCATCATGCCCTCAACGTTCATCCCTGTTGTAGCAGGTGTCAGAATCTCCTTCCTTTTTAAGGCTGAATAATATTCCCTTGTGTGAATGGACCACACTGTTTATCACCTGTCAATGGCGACTTGGATTGTCTCCACCTTTTGGCTGTTGTGAATCACATTGCTGTGGACACGAGCGTGCAAACATCTCGAGTCTCTTGCTTTAATTTCTTTGGAGGATGCACTCAGGAGGGGGACTGCTGGAGCATATGGTGATTCCACATTTAATTTTTTGATGACCCTCCAGACTATTGGCCACAGCGGCTGTACCATTTCACCTTCCCACCAGCAGTGCACAAGGGCTCAGATTTCTCCACCGTCTCCTGACACGTTTTGTTTCTTAAATAACAGCTGTCCTGGTGGGTGAGAGGCGGTATGTCACTGCGGTTCACATAAGCTCAGCGCACATGCGGGAGTCCTCTGTGAATGCTGGGTGCCGCCTGCACCTGCCCCTCTGGCAGTGATGGACCAGGATTCAGGGTCAAATTGTGCTTCTACAGATTCTTACAGACAGGACCATAACAGCAGCATTACTGGCCGTGTGCCTGGTGCCTGTGACACACCTGCTCAGCCGCACACCAGCTCCTGAAGGCTCCCCTCAGGCCGAGGTGGTGTGCGTTCCCTTTTACAGATGACACGGAGCCTCGGGGCCAGGTGTGGCTTGCCCGTGGCCATGTAGAGATTTCAGGGAAAGAGGCAAACGGGCTCCAGCCTTCACGGCCCACCAGCAACCTTCTCTGCAACCAGCTCCTGCCAGCTGACCTCCAGTGAACTCCTTCGGAACAGCCCGCGTAAGGGGGACAGGAGACCTTGCAGGCCCGCAAGGACAGGTGGCAGGGACAGCGTGGGCAAAGACAGTTGCGTGTCAACTGGAGGATCTTCCCAGGCCCAGCCAGGAAACCCCCCCCTTCAGGGCTGAGTCATTAAAATGACAGCCCCAGGGGTGGGGACCCCACCTAGGGGTGCCTACCCTCACCCCCAGCCATAGGTGTGGCAGATGAGCCAGGAGGAACCCCAGGACCCAAGGCGGCAGCTGAAGGTCCAAGGCAATGAGAGCAATACCCCTGCTCCCCAAAGAAAAACCCAGAGCCCAGGAGGTGGCTGCCAGACATTGGGTGATCCCCAGCCCATCTCCTGGCCACCTGCCAGCTCCTGCCTGGGACTCCACCAGACAAAGAGCAACACCGGGGCCTCAAAAACTGGCATCTCCTTCCAAGCCACTGAATCACGGGGCGAGTGCAGACAGCTGGGGGCGTGGAGCAGCGTACCAGGCAGAGGGCAGCATGCCCCAGGCTCAGCACCAGGGCTGCCAGGGACCCCCACCAGGGCCAGGGCACGAGGGGCCCGGGCAGGTGAGGTGGCCCTTGGCCCCAGGGGATTCTCAGCCAAATTCTGAGGCCCTCTTCTAATCTTCCGGACCCTCTGGAAACCAAGGGGGTGAGGACGGACTGGGCGCACACTGCAGACAGGAAAACAGCCCTGGGTACTCTGGGGAGGAGGGCGCAGCTCCAATCCCCAGCTCTGCTCCGACAAGCTGCCTCGCAACCCGCCCCCCCACCCCCGCCTCACTTCTTGGGATCCACCAGCGGCCCAGGGGCTGCACCTACAACGTGGACCCTATCAGCCAGCAGGACTCCTCACCTGGCAGCTCCCTGGGCAAGGCGGGCCATGAGGGTGGGTGCAGAGCCCCAGCAGGGATGCCCACTAGCTAAAGACATGAACCAGGCGCTGGCCCCCAGCCGAGGTCATTACAGCACCTGCTAAGTCATGTGGATTTTCTGGACCATTAAGCAGACTGTCATTTGGGGGCAGCTTTCTGGAAGGTTCCATGAGCAGCCTCAGGGCCCACCTCTCAGCTGGGCTCCGGGTGCCAGCTGGCGGTGTCCCTGTCTCCCCTGGGCAGTGGGGATGGGGCCTGGCCTCCCTCCGGCCCCTGACACCAAGAAGGTTCTGGTCAAGATGACCCTGGCCCAGAACTGGCTGCCACCCCAGAGCCAGCTGCCCTGACCCAGGTTGGGGTGACAGGACCAGTGTGACTGCACTGCTGTCCCTGAGTCACTCCTGCCCCTGGGGACCTCGTCCTGCAGCTCCCAGGATGCCCCTGCCCTGTCCCACTGGTGGCATGGCCTCTGGGTCATGGAAAGGCACTGGGGCAGAGGTGAGTTAAGAGGTGAGAACGGAGGCTTCTCGGCGCTAGATCTGAAACTTGAACGCTGTGATGGCTACGGCGAGGTCCCTGAGGCAGGTCCCGCCACCGGGGTCCTGAGCCCGGCGTGGGCACAAGGAGGCCGAGAGGCAGGATTTCAGCTCTTTTGTTAGACGTGGCACAGCACCAACATGACATGGGAGGTCATGGAAGGACAGCGGGTCAACACTGGACCACGACCCCTGGTGGGGGTGGCAAATCCAAATGATAGGACACTGGCAGAGGATGGGCTCGGGCCTCGGGCTCTGCCAGCCAGCCGGGAGGGCCCTGGGGAGAGCCCAGGGGGCAGGTCCGGGTGCGGGTCCGGGCTGTGCGCGTGCTCACTGGGCCTCACTTGGCCGGTCGAGTGATGATGCGCGTGGAGAAGTCAAAGAGGTCGCGGTTGATCTTGCGCAGGTTCCGCACCTCGTCCTCCAGCTCTGCCACGCGGATCCGCAGCTGGTCCTGGCCACCCAGCACGCTCTGGGGGAGGGGCGGTGGAATGCTCAGAGCGGGAGGGGGCCTCAGACATCCCACTGGCAGGCAGCGGGGCGAGGCTGGCACTGAGGGCCACCGTCCCCACGGTCCATGACAGAGGGTGGGGCGGGGGCACATCCCTTCCAACCCAGGCCCAGGCCCCCTGCCACCCTTCCCTCCGGACAAGCCCCCATCTTGGGCCCCCGCCCCCATCTCGGGCCCCTCCCCTCCCCTCCCCCATTTTGGGGCCTCTCCCCTCCCACCTTCTCCAACGTGCTGCACATCACCCCGTGCAGCTGTTCCACCCGCTCCAGGTAGCTGGGCTCTGACCCCTGGAACAGAAGGGGCCGCGTTAGCTGGCCACTCCCATCAAGCCTCGAGGGACGCGCAAACGGTTGGCTAGTGCCTCCAGCCCTGGGAGGGCTCAGCCACCCAGTGAGATGATGGACCCTGCTGCCACCCAGAGGCCATCCGTCTCTCGCTGGACCCTGTCTGGGCACGTTGCCCCGGGCCAGCAGCCCGGAGCCTGGCACAGCCATCCATCAGGCCGCCGGGAGGGGTGTGGACAGCCCCGCAGGCTCATGTGGCTCCGAGGCACAGAGAGAGCAGACAGAGCCTGGCCTCAGTGGGCAAGGCTGGCCGCACTGAGGACAGGCAGGGAGGGGCCCCAGGGGCCTGGAGGGGCAGGCAGGCCGTCATGAAGGGGGTCCCATGGGCACTGGGGCTGTGACCGCTCCCGCCGCCCAGCTGGAGAAGGTGGCTGCCCGTACACAACCTCTGGGTCCTGATCGGCCCCTGGAACAACACCCTGTTGTTGTTCTCAAAGGGAAGCGTGGCCCGCTCCCTCTCTGGAAGGTTCCAGGGCTTCCTGAGGCCAGGGACCAGCCATCAGACTGGCCTCAACGACAAGGGCAGAGAAACCTCTTCAGCAAAGGAGCATGTGGAAGGTCCCCACCAGAACCCAACCCAAGGGCACCCAGAGCCACACGGCAGAGGCTGAGGCCCAAGGGTGGGGGTCCCTGCTGGGGGTGAGACGTACCTGCTGGTGGAGGCCCAGGCGCAGCGTGAGGCCCCCGTGGCGTGGCTCGTCCCCATGCTCTGCGCCCAGCAGGTGCTTATTGAAGTGCGGCAAGGGCAGGCTGGGCCTGCAGTCAGAGCTCAGCATGCTGACTGGCGCCAGCACGATGCAGGCGTTGGTCACGGGGCCTGGGGCGGGCGGGCAGGCAGCATCGGGACCCGCCCTCCACCCCTCCAGCCACCCACCTGGCCCTGACACTCCCGTGCATTCCCGTCCCCACCCTCCACAAGGCAAACCCTGGGGCCTTGCTCCAGCCCCGGGCCGCCCACGGTGTGGACAAGGCCCCCCAGGCCCAGGGCCTCCAGGAGGGCTGCATGCGCCCACCTTTGAGAGCCACCGTCCTGAGGCACTGCTGGCTCTGCACATCCCAGAGGCGCACCGTCTCGTCGTGGGAGCCCGAGAGTAGCACGCTGCCATCCGTGGACACTGACAGGCAGGTCACCTGGTTCCTGGGGACAGACAGGTCACCTGGCGCCCGGAGCGGGGGGGGTGGCACAGTGACCCCCACCACCACCTCCTGGTCGACCCCGTCCCCGTACCTGTGCCCTCTGAACACCTTCCCGTGGTCCTGCTCCGGCTGGAAGCTCTTCTCTCTCTGCCCAGGCTGCGGAAGCGGGAAGGCTGGTGAGAACAGGGCACAGCTGCATCTCAGCCCCAAGCCTCGCACACCCTCGCCCCCCATGCCCACTCACCCAGGTACAGAGGTCGACCTGGAAGATGGAGCCATCACTACCACCGCAGAACATGTGATGCTCAGCCAGGTCCATGGTCACGGCCATGATGCTCACGTCGAAGAGCACAGACAGCAGCAGCTCGCCAGAGGAGACCTCCCACAGCTGGGGGCGGGGACGGGGGCATGGGTCTGAGAGCGGAGTGGAGCGCAGCGGCCCAGCCGGGAGACTCTGGATGCCACAGGAACCTCAGACGGGAGCTGTCACCACGGGGGGCTCGGGGGTTGAGGGACCTGCTTCTCACGCTGGGACCCCTCGCCACCACCGGCTTCAGTTACTATCAGCCCCCAGGCCACCACCAGGTCAGCCCTGGACTGCCCCAACCAGGGACGAAGACCTGAGGACTCCCTCAAATCCCCTGAGCCTTGGCCAGGAGCTGCCAGGTGCAGTGGCCAAGTGGGACTTTCCAAGCCGACACAGGCCTGGACTGCCCGCCCCCCGCCCCCCCGCCCCCGGACGTCCTTGAGGCCGCAGGCAGCGGGGGATTAAGAGCTGTCTGGAGCCACCAGCCAGCGGGAGGAGATGATGCTCTGGTTCCCATGGGCCAGGAACCCGCCAGCCGCCGGGCTCAGCTCACAGATCCACTGCGGGGGTCAGGGCAGGGCCCTACCTTCACTGTTTGGTCCAGCGAGGCGGTGGCCACCCGGGCCAGGGGCCCACCAAAGCCGCAGTGCAGGTCTGTGATGGGGAGGGTGTGGCGAGACCACACGTGTCGGGGGGCGGGGGTCCGGGAGGGGTCTGCCTGCAGCACGCTTGGGGGGTGGGGAGGAGCCGGACCTCAGCAGGGAGGGCGGCCCACATCTCGACGCCTTTATACCCTGTCTCCGGGAAGCAACCAGGCCCCCTCACCCGAATAAAAGTCCTGGGTAGCTGCCCAGGGCCCCGTCCTCCTGGCAGCAGCCTACCTGACCTGGAGCCCCTTCCCACCCCGGGGCCTGGCCTCTCTGCACAGCAGGTTCCCCGCCCTTGTGGTTAAGGCCTCGCCCGGCCAGAGGCTACAGCCGGAATGGGGAGCCGCCAGGGCCGGGGCTCTACCTGCAGAGGCTCCAAGCCAGCACCAGGCAGTCCTTGCCCCCCGAGACGAAGTGGCTGCTGTCCCCCGTGAACTGCAGACATGACACATCCTGGTAGTGGCGGCTCAGGATGACCAGAAGGTTCCCCGTGGAAACCTGGGGAGGTGGAGGGGCACCGGGTCATGGGGAGCCCTGGGGGAGTGGGAGGGGAGGGGGGAGGGGGGAGGGCCCGTCCCAAAGGGCTCTGAAGTGAACAGGGAGGCTGCGGGGCCGTGCCCCCTTGGATCCTGCGAGCACCTGTTCCCACCCTGTCCCCAGTGAGATGACACAGCCCCAGGGAAGGTGTCAGCAAGGGGACAAGGCCGAGGGGGGCTGGTGAGGGAGGCTCTCTCCAGGATCGGCTGGACCCAGGGGCGATCCTTGCAGCCACAGCTGCAAGTCACCATCTTCCGAACTGGCTGGCGGGGGGCACAGATGCTGCCGCAGGTTGAACTGTGTCCCCCAGACACACGTGTCCACGCCCAACCTCCGGAACCTGTGACCTCCCTTGAACAGGACATAATCTCTGAAGATGTAATCAATTCAGAAGAGGTGACATGGAAGTGAAGTGGCCACTGTCTCTTTAAGAGGGACACCTGGACACAGACACACAGCCGCCTCACATCCCACACCGCCCCCCCCCCCCCCCCCCCCCCCCCCCCCCCGGCAAAAGGAAGGAGACAGGCTACACACAGAGGTGGATACAGGCATCAGAAAGCCCCCAGCCTGCGTGCCAGCCTTTGGTCAGCCCCGTGGGGCGCCCCCTCGTGGCCACAGCTCACGCTGGCCAGGAATTCTCCAAGAGGGTGGGGAGCCAGGACCACACAGTGTCCCCCATCAAGGAGGCCAACCACCTGAGACATCTGCTGACGGTGGACGGGCCGCTAACGTCTGCCCACACCCCCTGCACCAGCTTGACAGCGAAAAGGAGTATTTCTACCACAGGGTGACCTGTCTCAGTTTCTCTCCCTGCACGTGAATAAGGCCTCTTAGTTTCAGAATCACATACTGAGGTTTAAGAGCCCTGGAGTGAGGTTACTAGCTCTCTCTCATATCTTTGGACCTCAGACAGTCCACAGAGAACAGTCGGTTCTCTTTGCTGATCTCTGGGGCAGCCAGGAAGGTCGTTCTGCCGGTGCCGAGGTCAGGAAAGGCCTTGTTCTGTTGCCTCAGATCCTGCACTGTCTACGCAAGAAGTGAGGTGAGCTTCCCCCACAAACGTAACAGACTGTTGCTGACAACTGGGTCAGTGATCTCAGCTGGCAGCCTGCGAGCTGAGCCCGCCACCCCGGTTCTGTGCTCCTATGCTCACCTCCCACAGGTATATGCTCTCTGTGATCCCTGCCAGAACATAGAGGCCATTGGGCGACGTGGTAAGACAGGTGACCGGTCCGGGGCACATGATCTTCTGCTGAAGCTGGTCCTAGAGAAAGAAAAAGCTTCTGAGTTTCATGCCCGATGAGGGAGCAGGGGGAAGCGAGGCGAGTGGGAGTGGTACCCAGACAGCTGGTAAGTCCAAAAGGACCAGAAAGAGGAGTGGGGACAGGGGTGGTTTGACCAAATCCATGGTTCAGGAAGGGGGGTATTTGCTCCAGCTGAGGCTTTGCAGGGCGGGGGTGGAGGTGGAGGCCTGTGGATTCTCCTCAAAAGCAAGACAGCGCTGCAACTCCCCGTGCTCCCAGTGCGGGGAGGGGGGGGGGGGTCCAGGTTTGGTCCCCAGGGAACTAGATCCCGCATGCCCCAACTAAAGATCCCGCACGCGACAACGAAGATCCCGTCTGCCACAACTAAGAACTGGCACAGCCGAATAAACGAATAAATACATTTTTTTTTTTTTTTTCTAAAAAGCAAGACAGTGCGTCTCTGGACTGGGGGTCAGAGGAACCGTCTGGCCACTAGGCTTTCGCCCCAGTCCTGCATCTCCTGAAGTCTCGCCTGGGATCGGGAGCGTCAGTTTCTAAATGTCTAAAATGGAACAACTTCTCAAGTTTGTGTGTGTACCACACCAGGCAGAACCGGAGCACAGAGCTTGCCGAAAGAGATGTCAGCTGGCAAAAACACGTGGCGAGCAGCTTCAGGGGCTGCATTTCGAAGTTTCTGTAGGAGAAACCGTGGGCCCTAATGGCAATAAGTAAGCGTCTTTTCAGAGGTGATAAATACACGAGTCTCCGGGCTCCCTTTCAGCGGACTCCCCCAGGCCTCAGACCTTCACCCTCCAAGCCCACGATGCCCACGGAAACCCTACGGCAAACTCCTTTCAATTACACTTCCCGCCCCACGCCGGCTCCAGCGCAGGGCCCCCAAGAGACCCACACCCAGCTCTCCTTGTGCGCGTGCGCACCGCTGGCTACCCAGCGGCCCGCCCGCCACACCTCCAAGCGGCAGCCCACCCTCAGCTCAGCGCGTGCGCGCAGCGCCCTAACCGCTCCCACCGACGCCGGGCGCGCGGCTCCCTCCCCCCACCAAAAAGCCCCCAGACCCGCGCGTGCGCAGAGCATCCTAATAGGATTCCCCACTTCCCACTGGGGTTCAGGGCCCGTGCGGCCCCCACCGTCCCCTCTCCCGACCCCAGGCCCCTGAGCCCCGCGCATCCCGCCAACGGCGCCCGGGCGCGCGCCGCCGAACCTTCCTCTGTAGCTCCCAGGCGCTGATATAGTTCTTGCCCAGCTGCGCCGCCAGCAAGTACTCGCCATTGAGCAGCGCCAGGCCGCGAGGCCCGGCCTGGCCGCCGCGGTATGTGAGCAGATTGGCGCCCGAGTGCAGCTCCCACACGACGCAGCTCCACAGCTGGGCCGCCGAGTCGGTACACACTGCCACCTCCACGGGCGCCGCCATCATGCTTTCTCCACCGCCCAGGACATGCGTCATCACCAACGAGACGCGGGCGACTGCGCCCTGTCGGCTAGAGCGGTGCCCACGTTGCCCGGCTCCCGGCGGCTGGCCGACCCGAGCGTGCGCACAGGACTCGGGGAGGGGGCCCTGTGAATCAGGCGGGCTCTTCTTTCCCGCTCCGCGGAGAATCAAGGGGCGCTCAGCCTGGTTAGAGATCTTGGAAGGAGATTTCTTTCAAAAATAGATGGAGAAACCCAGGCCGAGGGTCTCCTGAGAGCAGTTAATAGCTTCAGAGCCTGGAGGTCTGGCTTGGCCATTTCCACTGGGCGCTTTTGGTCAAGCACTCAACCTCTCGGATGATGATGGTGATTATTTTTAACGTGCGTATATTGAATACCGACCTCACAGGCCCGAATGAGACATTGCACGTAAAACAGACTACGCACCTAACATAACAGGTAGCTGGTGTTCAAAACGTAGTTAGACGCATATTCACGGATCCATCGTCCGCCTCCCCCGGACCTCTCTTCTTCGGGGGCCACAAAATCCACATTTTTATTTCGGCAACTTGGTGCGGGTCGAACAAGTCGCGAGTTCTGTCTGGGGAGCACCCAACAATCTCGTGTCAGCGCTGCCGGCCGCAGGCGACGTCTACGAACAGTGCGTTTTAAAATGTGGAATTAGTTGTTAACCTTTGAAAACGGGGAATTTCGCTCAGGAGTCGCGGTCTCATGGCTGTCTTGGGCGGCGTACCCACAAGAAACATTGGGGAGACTGGGTGCGGGGTGCGTCCCCCAATCCCGCTCTGCCATCCGGGAGGGGATGGTGGAGAGGAGAGCGGAGGAGGGGCCTTCCTGGAGGAGGAACGGCGCCCGGAGCCTGGGGCTCCGGAGCCCCAGGCCCGGCCGCCAGGTGGCAGGCTCGAGCCACCGACCGGGATGCCGGTCGGAGTTGCTCCCAGCCCAGGGGCCACAGCAAGAAGCAGCAACCGGGAGGAGGGGCGTCAGGGGGGACCTGCCTGATCTGGAGGAGGGGTTTCCCAGAGCAGGTGTCCTTAGAGCGGGAACTAACAACCTGAAGAGAAAGAGGGGCAGAGGTGCGTGCAAAGGCCCTGAGGCAGATCATGGAGGGGGAAGCTGGATATGGGGACCTGGATTTTATTTTATCCCCGGCAGGGTTGGGGGGGAAGGTCATGTGAAACTGAAGAACTTTTGTAAACTGGGGAGAGCTGGGTGTCCAAACTTCCAGAAGCTGCCAAAAGGGGACACTGAGGCAAGGACCATCTAGTCCAAAGACGGATTGGAGCTAGAACCAACTGTTCCTGATTTCCACCCCCAGAACCAGCTGATGTTCCCTCCCTGCTTCCTCAAACTTTTTTTCTTTTTTCCTTACTGCGAATAAGAAAAATGAAACACCTTGAATGCTAGTTTACATTTTTCAGATACTGTTTTCCCAAAACCACATCTTTCTTTGAATCCTGAATCCTGGGCATTCTGTGGAGCCCCATTTGAGAATGGGCACACTCTGCGACCCCCGGGGGTGGACCAAGGCAGCCGCCTTCTAGCCACCAACTCAGGGCTTGAACCTGAGCTGCGGAGCAGGTCACTGCACAGCTCTGGGCCTCAGTTTCCTCATGTGCAAATCAGGGATGCTGATTCGAGCCCTGGGTGTGTGTCCTCATCTGCGGAGGTCTGGCCTGGAAGTTTCCAAGCACCCAGGTTCCAGGACGCAGGGTGGGCCCTGCAGGTGCCGGTTGCAGGGGGACCAGTTGTGCAAGCAGAAGTCGCTGCTGTGGTCACTCAGGCAGGGGCAGCCCCTGGCTCTGCTGGAGGGCAGGGCAGCTGGAGTGCTGGCCCGGCCCCCTCCCAGGCCTCTCCCTCCACTCCTCCTGTTTCCCCTCCGCCCCTCCTGGGGGGACCCAGCTCGGCCAGGCTGCTGTGTGAGGTCAGAGGTCACCCCACCCCCAGCCTGGTTCCGGAATGAGGACAGACCAGTTGTGTCAGAAGGGCAGGACAAAAGCCACACTTTGGGGGCCTCTCGGACCACCCAGTCACCAGACCTCCTTGGTGCCAGCCTGGTTCCTGGTCCTAGACCCACTAAATCCTAGGCCTGGAGGGCATGAGGCTGGCGCGCCAGGAGCAGGATGGGGAAACTGAGGGATAGAGGTCTGCACAACCCCTCCGGGTCTAAGCCCCGCATTCTTCATTCCCTACACATGTACTGAGAGCCTCCTGTTTGCAGGCCCAGGGTACACTGCCCCATCTCACCCCCTGCCCACCTGGGGCGGCGGGGACCCAGGAACAAACCCAGCCGCCCTGGCCTTTGTGGGGCCGCCCCGTTAAGTGCACTAATGGCGGAGGGGAAGGCGGATGACTCAAGCGAAAACCCTCTTCTTTTTCCGGCGTCCTTTCATCCAAACCTGCCTTTGGCTGCTGGTGGGCTCCCGCAGCTCTGCTGATCAGACATGGTTTTGAGTTTCACCTGGGAGGCTCCCTGGGCCTCCTCACAAGCACAGAGCGGGAGGCCCAGCAGGCGGGAGGCTCCTCGGGGATCTGGGAGGCTGGGGAGGAGGTGGCGGGGCCCGACCCCCTCCCGGCTTCCCCCCTGCCCCAGGGCTGTGTGACCTCAGGGCCTCTTGCCCCATCCCTGGGCCTCTTCAGAGGAGGAATGAAGATGCTGGACAGGCCGATCCAGTTTGCTGCATGGGCCTTTTTAAAACAAAAAAACAAACAAAACAAAAAAACACTTTTCCTTTACCTCCCTGGGGGGGCAGGGGGCTCTGAGGGGCAGGTGGGTTGACCCCTGTCCTCTGACCTCTCCAGGTCCCCCAGGCCCGCAGAGGCTGGAACCACGTGGATGGGCCACAGGGAGGCATCTCCAACAGGAGTGAGTTGTTTTTCCTCACTCAACGTAGACCTGGGGGCTGACCCGGGCGGGAGGGACCAGCCCAGGCCAGCCGTGGCCAGAGCAGGTGGCAGGGGAGCCATGTGGCAGGAGGCCCGCCCTGCCCAACATCCGGCCACGCTGACCTTGAGCCCGTCACGTCCTCTGGGCAGGGGGTGGGGTCAAGACATGGCTGAGGAATAGATGCCCAGAAAATCTTGCTGTGCTGGTTTGCCCGCGTGTGGGGTTTCCCTTCCACGTGTGCTGAGCCCAGGGGTCGCAAACTGCCCCGAGGGCTGAGCCCGCCCCTTGGTCTGCTTTCTTTGCGGCCACAAGTCAAGTGTAAAAATGTGCACTGAACCACAGCAGGAAGGCTGGGGGTTGGGGGGGCAGAGTGGACCCCTGTCACGGCCAAGACTGCTTGGGCTGCTCCCAGTGGGCGTGGGGCAGCTCCGTGCATCTCACCCACAGAAGGTCAGGGTGACACCACCCAGCACTGCTGACATGGGGGAGGGTCGTCCTCTGTGGGGCCCCCCGCCCCCCCCCACTCGATGCCAGGAGCGCACACATCCCTGGACGTGGCCCAGTGTCCCCCGGGGGGCACAGTCCCTGCTGGACGCTGTCTGGGTCAGGTCCTGTGCCTTCTGCTGCCAGGACCCAGGGTGGGGGTGGGGCGACGCCCAAAAAACCACCACAGGAGCCGTTCTCTGTTAAAAGTCAGAAGTGTTTTGTCTTGTTTTAATATTTCATCAGCTTTACAGGGTTACAACTGTCTTAAATATTTCTGAAGTTTAAATACAATCTGCATAATAATGTTATAAAATGTAAACTTTCAGTGTTCTTTTAAATTTCAAAATCACACCTTTTTTTTTCTTTTTTTCTTTTTTTGGTCTTTTTTTTTTTTTCCCTCCCTTTTAATACCTGAATGTCCTGCAAAAACTGAAATAAATCGTCACAGGCTGCCCCGCCGCGGCCAGGGTGCGACAGGCTGGGCCCGGCCAGAGGTAGAGAGTAGTTTTTCATCTTTTTATTAGAAGTTTTTTTTTTCCCTTTAACCTGAGTTCAGGCGCGGTCCCCACGCCCTCTGACAAACCCCAGAGAAACTGAAATTTCACATGTCAGGAATGAAAGGTTGAAGTCATGTTTGCCAAGAAAAAATGCAGAAGCAAAATTAAGGGGGGAAAAAAAAAAAAGGATGGTAGTGGGCAAAAATGCTAACAGTGAGAAAAGTGACTGTACAAACACACAACTATTACAAACCAACCCGCCACCCCGTGCCCCGTCCCACCCCCCGCCCGCCCCCCAGCCGGACAGCTACAGCCCTGCAGCCGGTTTGGAGGTCACAAGGAAGGTTCTAGAAGCAGCCCATCCACAAGCATCTCCAGAGCAGGGGAGCCCCTGGAGCCCCTCTCCACCCTGAGTTTGGGGGTCCCCACCCTCAGCATGCTGCTAAGCCCCATCTGTTCTGGAATGAACAGCACTCAGCCCCCATCCCCGTCCCGGTTTGCATAAGGGGTGCTGAGCAGCACCCCAGAAACCCCCACTGACAGGTAGCGGCGGGGTTGGGAGCGGGGGGGGGGTGATGGGGGCGCCCCAGTCAGAGGCAGGGCCCCCTGGGGGCTGAGCGCCCACTGGCCCCGGGCCCCCCTCGCGTTTCCACGGCCGGTGGACTCCCCCCAACCTGGGCCCACGCCCCCCCCACCCCATCCCCTACAATCATCAGCGTCGCCCAGCACCGCAGGCACACCCTGAGTTAGACCCGGGGGAAGGCGCCTCTCCTGCAGGACACCCGCTCCCCGAGACACACGTGGATCTCAACAGGACGCACGGGGGTGGGACCCTGAGCTGGGGGCTGGGGGCTAGGGGGGGTGGGCGGCCTGGCGGGGGTTTTGGCATCAAAAGTCAGACCTGAGGTAGAAAGAAATTCGCAGCAGAGACCCCCCTCCCCCCCACCCACGCGGCCGGCAGAATGGCGGGCGGAGGGGGGGGCAGCGGGCAGCCGCCCACGCTGCTGCGGTCAGGTGGTGGGAGAGGAGAGGGAGAAGGGGGGGTGATGGCGAGAGGGGGGCAGATTGTGTCTGGGGACAAAAGGATCCCCCTCCCACAATGATTGTGCCGCTGCAGTGAGAGACGAGAGGGGAGAACCTTCCAGAAGGAAAAGCAGGAAGAAAGCCCCGCGTCCAGCGCTACCCCCTCCTGGAAGGGTGGGGGGCGTCAGCGACCCTGAGATATACCAAAGAAACGGGCTCCCTCCCAAAGACACACCTCAGCCCTGCAAGGCAAACCCAAACCCAGAGAGACTGGGGGCGGGGGGGGGGGGGGAGCTCAGGACCACCCTCACGGTCTCCAAGGCAACAAGATGACGCCGGGGTCTGGAGGCTGGAGGCGGGAGGCGGCCGGCGGCGCCCTCCCGCTCCGGGCTCGTTAGGCCGGGCTCCCTGGGCCCATTTAGAGGTTCCAGGCTCACCCTGGGAACAGCTGAGTTCCTCCCACCCCACCCCAGAGGAACGTGAAAGAGCGCTACCTTGTGGGAGCTACGGCCCACCCAACAGCACCTGGTCCCCAGGGACCCCAAACCGCGCCTGGGCTTAGGACGGATGTGCAGCTCGCCTGGGGGAGACCTTCACCAGCCCTGAACTAATGCCCCCCAGCTGCGCCCCCCCCCCCGATGCCCACCTTCTGACACGGGGCACAGGGTCGCAGAGGGAGGGGCACGGCCCCTTCTCAGCCTCTATTTAGTTCCTTTAGTTACTGCAGGGACCCCAGGAAGTACGAAGGGACAAAGTGGAGGAGATGAAAATGCTGGGGGGAGGGGTGGTGTTCAGGGTGCCGTGGCCCCACAGAAACCCTGCCCTGAGCTAAGGCCAGCTCACCCGTGTCCCCCGCATGGACAAGTCTCCAAAAGCAGCCCTTTCAGGCAAGGGAGTCCCCAGGCCGTATTCATCCCTGAGACAGGAGCCTGGGGCTGACAGGTGAACCCCCTCCCAGCAATTTCTCCTTTCGAGTTAAGACTTTGGGGTTCCTGACTGAGGAGCCCCGCATGAAGTAAGAACAAGTACGGTGATGTCTACCATTCAGCATTCCTGCTCCCCTTTCCCGCGGACCCCCGGCATGCAGCCCCTACCACAGCACCTGAGTTCATCGGCTCTGCTGACTCTAGCCCAGGGATCCAGTGCCCTGGGCCCGCCAGCTGCCCACTGCGCCACAGGAAATGCACAACCGAACCCAAATCAGTCATGGGAAAAATAAAAAGGGTATTACTTTTTTCTTTTTTTTTCTTTTTTCTTTTTTTTTTTTGCTTTTTCAAGTCCAGTTTCCCTGAATGAACACAAATATATAGATATATATATCCTTTTCCTAGGTTTGATTCCTCCCCCAAGAATAAAATAGAGTATTTACAAAACAAAACCCCCGAAACCTCTTAAAAACTCTACAGACTTTGAAGTTCACTATTTCTTTAAAAAAAAAAAAAAAAAGTTCCCGAAAGCAACAAGAAAAAAAATTCAACTGCTCTTGGCTCAGGGGTTTCATTCAACTCAAGGAGCTGGGTGTGGTGAGTGTGTGATGAAGAGGGAAAAAAAAAAAAGGGAAAAAAAACAGATAAAAATGAAAAAACACAGTGCAGGGATGTATGAGGTAAACAGGATTGGCCTGTCCAAACCAGACACCAGTCCACGTGGGTCCGCCAGGGCTACAGGAAAGCCCTAGGAGACGTTTGCCTCTCGTTTCTAATTTCCTTTGCTGCTCTCACAATTCATCTCTCTGAATGTCCGAAACCTGAGTAATTCAAGTGTTCCTTGGTTTTCCCCTGTTTTATTAAATTTTCTATATATATATATATATATATATGTATATATATATTTTCTTTTCTTTTTGGCGTCAGCTGTCGCTCCTTTGTGGATACCTCCCCTCCCCACCCGTATCTCCCGCCATCCCGGCCCCTGCTTGGCCCACCTGGACCCCCTGACCCGTCTGGTGGGCTCCCAGGGTGAGGAGTGTAGCGGTTAAGGCAATGAGTTATTTGAGGTAGAAGATGCGGGGGGTGCAGACAACCCTGCTGGCCCCGCCTGGCTGCCTGCGCTGCTGCTGGTCCCGCTGTTTGCTCCCCGGCTGCTGCCACCTCCGCCTTTGCTGGGAGCTGAGGGTGGCGTGGGGGCCGGCGGCTGGGCGAACAGCACTCCTGGTGCAAGGACAGGAGACAAGTCGTGGAGAATTTAAAAGATCATGTGACAGGTGCAAGGGATTCCTGAGCGCTGACCCCCTGTAAAGAGCGTGCCCGCCCCCCTACCCCCGGCTTGCAGGACACCACCATCTCCTCAGCCTCCCTCCATGGGGGTCTTTACAGCAACCGAGCTGTTCTGTGTCAACATCGCCACCTGGTGGTCTATAGGAGCCATGGGTCTGATCACATTTTTTTTAGAAGGAACCTGGAAACATCATTTGTTATAAGATATATAACACAGGATATGTATTTCTGAGCACTTACTCTGTGCTGAGCTCCGTGCTAAGTATAGGGCACAGACTATCTCGCTTGAGTCTCATGAGGGAAGAGGTCTGGGCTCAAGAAGGCCACACCCCTGGGGGGTGGGGGTGGGGGCAACCAGGACTCGGGAGGGAGAGATGTGGTCAAGGTGGGCATGGGGGCTGGGTGGTCCTACCTGTGTACATGATTCCATTAATCTCTACTGACATGCTAATACTGTTGCTGCCATTGGTGTTGGTCAGGTTTGCAGCTGAGTCCTGGCGGCTCTCGGAGCCTGAGGGAAGAAGAAAAACCACCCTTTGTAATCATAAACCCACCTATGCAATGATCTGGGTAACGTGGGTCACCCACCAGACGTGAAGCTTCACGAAGCGCTGGACAGGACCTCTCAGCAGCGCACACAGTAGGTACTCAATAAATACTTATTAAATAAGAATGTATTTATCTCAAATTTGCTTTTTTCTTGATTACAAATATTTTTTCTTTTTCTTTAATAATTTTTACTGGACTATAGTTGATTTACAGTGTGTTAGTTTCAGGTGTACAGCATGATTGCAAGTCTTAAGTGGTGTCCCCACACCCAAATCATGTCATTCTTTTTTTTTTTTGGCTGTGCCACACGGCTTGTGGGATCTTAGTTCCCCAACCAGGGATTGGACCCGGGCCCTCGGCAGTGAGAGAGCGCCAAGTCCTAACCATTGGACCGCCAGGGAATTCCCCATGTCATTCTTTTTAATGACCACAAAGTATTCCAGACTTGATTCAAGGATTCCCCTACTGATGGACACACTAGGGACGTCATGCAAATAACTGCAGTGAACGTCCTTGAAAACCTGTGTTTCCTTTTTTCCCTACATTAGTTCTGCTCTAGATGCCAAGCAGAATCACCCCGTCATGGGGCAAGCACATTTTCTATTTTTAAAAGAGATTGCCAAGTTGTCACCTATTTACATTCCCACCAGCAGGACCAATGGGGCCCATTTCCGCACATCCCGACCAACGTTTGATATTATCAAACTCTGACGGGTGAAAAACGGTATCTCCTCGTTAACTTGCAGATCCCCAACCAGATGGAGTTGAACAGTTTTTCCTATGAGTTTACGAGTCAGAGCTGCCCATTTCTTCTACTGGTTTGTCTGCCTTTCTATCTTACTGATCCGTAAGCACTCTTTACACATGGTGGCTACGGGGCCCTTGTGCGCATGCAGGAAGCACAGAGGGTCTGAGCGCCAGGGTGGTACCTTGGCTGTTGATCCGGATGCTCATAGGCAGCTGGGCCGTCATGGCCAGAAAGTTCTGCTGTAGCGCTCGCTGCATGAGCCGCTGCTGTTCCTCTGCCACCAGGGCCATCTTCTTCTCAGGAGGCTCCCCAGACTCCAGCTTCTCCCGGAGCTGCTCCAGGGCGGCTGCCTGTGCCGCCACCGCTGCCTGGGCCGCTACTGCCTGGGCTGCCACCACGGGGTGACCTGCCAGGGAGACTGGCAGGCGGCCGGGGACCGTGATGGGGATGGCCGAGTCCTCCTCTGGACAGGAGAGAAGAGGGGTTGGTGGCCAGAATGGAACAGAGGTGGCCCAGTCCCCACCTCCCACCCAAGGTAGGAATGTGCCCCCTTGAATACCTCCACCGATGGGGTGCTCACTTCCTTTCCAGGGAAGTGTACAGGTTTTTGAATAGACACAAGTGCTATAAGATCCTTTCTAGTATCAGGCTGACATCAGATACCAGCATAATGGTAATATAGGTCATGGTGACAATACTAGTTACGGTGACAGTATCATAGCAGTATTTAGCATTAGTGTTATAGAGAGACCACAATAGCACATATTACGTATAATACTAGTTATGACAAGAGCTCACCACATGTCTTGTCTAAAGCACTTAACGTGAACCGTCTCAACAATCCCATAACCACCAAGTCACCCTTTTCTCCACTTTACCGCTGAGGAAACCAAGGCTCAGAGAGGATGGATAATTTTCCTGAGGCCACAGACCTGGAGAGAGGCTGAGCTGAAATGAAACCCATGCAGCCCAGCTCCAGAACCAGCTCCTAACCATTCCCCTGTCCTGTGGTTGAAACAAACGTTCCCGTGGTTCCCACCCACTGGTCCCACTGTCTCCTCTTCTGACTCTCCCTCCCGTGTCTATCCCTGGTGGCCTGGGGCTGCCTCTCCAGGAGGGTCCCCACTCCAAACTTTGCAGTTGCCAGGCCCTCTGCTCTGGAGTCTCTGCAGCCCTTTCTGCTTGCCTCCCTCTCAGCTGAAAAGAGCCCCTGGGACCCATCAGGACCAGCTTTTCCTGGCCCCCTCGGTAGCTCCATTAGGTCCGAACCTCTCTCTTATCCGCCCCCGTCCTCCCTAGCTCCAGCACAGGACCTCGCATGCAGCAGATGCCTAACGACATTCACGGGTATCGCTGCAACTCCCCAAGGCTGGGGGGTAAACTGAGGCTCACAGAGGCCGGAGGGAGCTGTCACTGGTGAGACCCCATTCACCTTAGATCTGACCAGCCCCAAATTTTCAGGGTGCTGTGAGGATTACCTCGGATCCCCGGGCCAAGCTTGGAAAGTAGGGAGTCACAGCTCATGTGGCAAATGAGAAATGGAACCTCGGACAGGTGCACCGGCCTGCTTGAGGCTGGGCTGCCACATGTGTTAGCGAGGATTCAGAGACTTGCTGGAAGAGGGGACTGTGATCGGCTGGTGATGTCTGCCATGGATGGGGATTAGGGGTGGGGGGCTGCCGGCTACCTGCAACCTCAGGCCTGTTGCACGCTGGGCATTTTACACACTGCAGGCTCCCCAACACCCCCAAAGAGAAGGCATAATCTCCCCCACTTTACGTGGAAGGAAAGCTGGGCTCAGAGAGGGGCAGTGAGCTGTCCGGGGCACCTAGCAATAGCTTCAGGGGTGGTTAAAGAGACCATTTGATGACCCACACGACACCCTTGGTGTCTGGTGGGACAGTGTGTTCAGGAGGATTCTAAAGCTCAAAGGGAAAAGAATACAGTGATCAACTAATAATGTCCGCCACGTGCAAGGGACTAGAGAGAACGACAGTGATGAAAAGCATCAGCCTTGGACTTCCCTGGTGGCGCAGTGGTTAAGAATCTGCCTTCCAATGCAGGGGGCCCAGGTTTGATCCCTGGTCAGCGAACTAAAATCTCACATGCTATGTGGCCAAAAAATAAATTAAAAATCAAAAAATTAAAAATCAAAAAATTAATTAATTAAATAAATAAAAACACCAGCCACAGGCAAGTGGACTGGGCTACAGTAAAACGGTGATTAATTAGTAATGTCTGCCACGGGTATAGGATGGGAAAATTGGGCTTGATATGCCATGTCTGCCTTGGCATAGAACTGGAGGAAAAAATTATCGGTTCGTGATGTCTGCCGAGGGCACAGGTTCAGGGGAAATGAATTGATTAGTGATGTCTGCCTGCTACAGGCCTGGGGCTGGAAAAATGGCAATTGATCAGTAATGTCTGCTACGAGCACAGCATAAGCAGGTCGGCTGACTTCTTACACACCAACTTTGGGGTCTATCATCCCAGTTACCCAAGGAGGGGAAAAGGCGGTCCCCTCCCTGGGACACACCGCCAGGCTGAAGCTGAGTCAAGATCAGGCCCCAGGCCCCATGCAGCCCTCACCTTTCTTGATCTTGGGGGCTGGGGTGATGGAGCTGCCGTTGGTGCTGGCGGCCAGGCCCAGGGAGGACACAGGGAGCTTGGGCGAGGAGAGCATGCTGTGGGCCCCGCCCGGTGAGTAGGTGAAGAGGGAGCCCCCAAAGCTCTGGCGCCGGCCCTCCCTCCGGTTGCTGTCGATGGCCGCCTGGAGCTCATTGGGGTTGCTGAGGCCACGCTTCTCACACTCGTAGGGGTACAGGTACTTCATGTACCTGCAGGCAGGGGCAAGGGGACAGGATGGCACCTGGGATGCCTCTGGGGTCTGCATAAAGCCAAGCCCCGCTGCAGCACCAGCTCCTCAATCCCCATCCCACATCTCTGCCCGGAAGCACCCGGCAGCCCTCCAAGCTGTGGTCCTTGCCTGTGCTGTTCCCTCGGTCTCAATGCCTGTCCTGTGACATGTCCCCACCCCCGTCCCCACATCGACTACCTGCTATTCCTTCAACACTCAATTTGCATAGCCTCAGAGCCAGGACATTCCACCCTCCACCCTGTGGTCTGGCCGCCCCCCGCCCCCCCCCTCCCTGCCTTGGGTCCTTTCTGCCCGGACGCCGCGGGCGGGCACTCACTGGGTGCGCAGCGTGAAGGCGGCGCTGGTGATGGACGTGGGCAGGTTGAGGCCCTTGGTGATCTCCCGCCACAGCTTCTTGTTGATGACCTCCACCAGGCCGCCCTTCTCCGTCACCAGCACGTACAGCATGAACAGGTCGAGCACCTGTTTGGCCATGATGGGGATGCGGTTCACGGGCGTCCCTGCGGGGAGGGGGGGTGCCGTCACCTGGGGTGGTGCCTGACGCGTCGGTGAGCGCGGGTCCCCTCGGCATAGCTGACCTGGGGCGGCTCACTCTCTTGGGGGCCGTCCCGGACGCTGTGAGGGGTGGAGCAGCCTCCCTGCTCCACCCACTGGATGCCAGGAGAGGATGCCAGTGTCCCAGTGTCCCCGGGGGGGCAGGGTCGCCCGGGTGAGACCCCTGCTTGCGAGAGCCCTGAGGAGGCAGCTCTGCCTCAGTCTCTCCATCAGTGATCCGGCCTCATGCTGCTCTCACCTGGGTGGGTGACGGGGGAGCTGCAGGGCCAACCTGGGGGCCCAGCAGGAGAAACACAGCCTTTGTTATTCCTCCTACAGACACGACAGCTGCCAAAACAACTCTGCTGTGTTGGGGGCTTTGCAGTGGGGGAGGGAGGGCTTGATTAATCCACTTTGCAGCTTAGACACTGGGGAGGTGGGCCAGACCTGGGAGGGAGGGAGGGGGGGTGGCCCAGCCTCGGAAGGGGGCTCCTCCCTACAGACAGCCCTGCTCCCATCTTACACCCACCCCGATGCTCCAAGCCCCTGCACAGCCATCTCCCTGTCACCCAGAAGCCCCAGCCGTGGGAGCCCTTAGGTCTCAGCTCAGCCTGCCTGGCACCATCATGGCTGAGGGTGGAGAAGCCCCCACTTAAACCTCTCTCCCTGGCAGGGAAAGTACGGGTTTACTGTCTGTGGCCCCCAGCTGCTGTCCTGCTCACATGGGGCCCCCCCAGCGCCCAGCCTGGCATACAGCAGGTGCTCAATAAACAGTGAAGGTTGACGGCCCCCACCCCAGCCCTGGGGGCATGCTTGCCGCCCCTGCAGAGGTGGCAAAGGGAAGCTCCAGGGTGGGTTCCTGCTCCCTGCCCCCACCCTGGACAATGCCCTGTACCCAGGACCCTGCTTCCTGGTCCCCCCTCTACAAGCTGGACATCCCGGAACCACCTCCTGCCAACCTTGGCCACTGCCGGGCCCTTCCCGGGTTGCAAAATCCCTAACGAATGAAGACCTCCTGGAGGGGGTTGAGGAAGATGGGCCTCAGACCCCCACGCTACCCACTTCATTTTCCAGCCCAGGAAGGAGAGAGAAAAGCAACGCCAGGTGTCAGCAGCACACCCAGCCCCACAGATGCGCCCACAGCGCCCACCTGGCCCACCCAGGACGCTGGTTTAGGCTCTGCATTGGGAAAGAGAAGGAATCACACCAAAGCTCCTCCTGGGCCCCTGCGCCCTGGTTCGGCAGCCGGGCGACGGATGTTTATAGAAGAAGCGGGGCTGGGAGAGCACAGAGAGGCACTGATGGAGGCAGGCGGGGGTGGGGGGGCGATAAGGAAGGGCGGAGAGGTCGTCAAGGAAACCGCAGGAAGGTGGGGTGCAGGCAGGACCCCTCCTCCATGTCCAGCCCCCAGAGAATTCAGAGAGATATCCAGTTGGAGGCTTTTACTTTGTGATGTGGGGGAAAGACTACTTTATTATGGGATGCAGGACATGGTATCCAGATTCTCAGCCCCAAAGCCCCCGACCCCAATTATAGAGGGGAGGGTTCAAGAGGAAGGTAGGGAAGAGAGGGCCTTGGAGCTGGGTTTTGAGGGTTGTATAGGAGTTTGTTGCTTCCTGTCCTCCAGGAGCACCTGGCTTGAGGAGGGAGCCAGGGCTGGACACAGACCCTTGAAGCCCTGTGTGGCCAGGAGCTGGGGGCCCCAGAGGACCCCAGCCTCATCACTCTGAGGCAGCTCACCATACTTCCTCCATGCCTCCTGGACACCGAGAGCCCAGTCTGGGGCAAAATGGGTGGGCTCCGGGCCTGGGAGCTTGGAGCCCCATGGTGGGGGAAGGGGGAGTGGGGGGCTCAGGTAGGTGTGGACGGGATGATAAAGGGTGGGTCGATCTCTCTGACTACATGGGGGGTGGGGGGCAGCGAGGCGGGGCAGCAGGCCGGGCTGGGTCTGGATTCCTCCACCCCCGGCACAGGAGGGGTTAATGTGGAGGCCGCAGCCCCCTCCCCTTTCATCTCCTTCCCTTCCGGCCTGGGCCTGGTCGGGCCTGTGTTTACAGAAGCTGCTGGCAGGGAGGGGCGGGCAGGGGCCCTGGACAAAGAAGCCGCCTGGCTGGCCCCTGAAACAGTCATAGCACATGCAGCTCCCCTGCCCGCCCCACCCACCCCCAGCAGCCCCGCCCCAGCCCCGCCCCTTCCTGCCTCTGTGGCTCAGAGGCCCTCTCCCCTCTCCAGGCCTCAGTTTCCTTCCCTGAACAGTGGGGGTCGTGAATAACCCTGCTGGGGGGGTGTGGGGGGAGGCGGTATCAAGGAAATGAGCCCCACACGCAGTGGGTGCTCCTGGGACCCCTGGCTGGCTGGCAGCTCTGAGCTGAGGGAGGGCCCTGGGGACCCTCTGGGTGCCCTCCTCCCCCATCCTCCCTGGGCCTGGCTCACCCTGAATGCCCCCAACGCCCCCCCAGCGTCTGGGCCGTCCGTTTCCCCACGTGGACACCCACCCAGACCAGTCCCTGCTCCCCAGGCCTGGCCTCCGTCCCTGGTCGTCTCGCTGTTCTCAAGGCCGCGTCTGGTATCCGCCTCGCCCCAGACCCCAGGGTGTAGGGGGATACAGGTGGCTTGGGCCTGGTACACTGTTGGCGCATAATAACTGTGGACCTGGCACTCAGCACATCTGGGGCACTGCCACACAGCGGGGAGTGTTGGTGGCCCACCTTACAGATGGGGGAACTGAGGCCCCAGGTGGGAGCAGGGAGGGGCCGGGACCCAAACCTCCCACCAGTGGTGGCAGGAAGGCCAGACTCTAGCCTGTGGGGAGCTTCTGTCCTGCCACCCAGCATCCGCCCGCCTGCCTGCCTGCCTGCCTGGGAATGCAACCCTGCTCCCCAGACAGAGGCCAGCCCCGCTGTGGGGGATCCGGGAAGCCAGGATCTCAGCGCCCGGGTCTCAGCAGCAAGGGAGGAAGCCTGGACTGTCAGTTCTGGGTTGGGGCCCTGAGAGCCGCCCCCCCCACACCCAAGGACTTACCCCTCAGACTCTCACAGCTGTGTCTCCCCCATCAGACCCTCAAGGCTGGGCTGTGTCTCCTGTCAGATACCCATGGCAGGGTGGTGCCTCTTCTCTCAGACCTCCCCTGCCACCATGGCAGCGCTGTGTCTCCCCGCTCAGGCACCTCTTGGATGCCTCCGGCCACGGAGAACTCACTCCCAGCCTGGCTGACACACCTGCCCCGGGCGGTGGCCAGCAGGGCCCACCCCCCCCCCCCCCCCCGCGTGCTCATATCTGGGACTTCCCGGCGGGCAGGCCTCACCTCGCTTCTGCATGAAGCTGAACAGGTCATCCAGGAACTCCTTCCTCTTGGGATCCCCGTCCAGTTCGTAGAGCTACGACGGCAGGGAGGGGATGGATTAGTTGGTGCCAGAGCTTGGGTGCGGGTGCCACGTCCACATGGCACGGAGGGACAAACGAGGGGTCCCGGCCCCAGACCCCCGGCCCCCCCACAGTCCAAACATCTCCTGAGGCCTGCCCCCACCACTATCAAACAAGGACCCTGAGACACCTGTCCTGGGGCGGCCGTAACAGCTGACCACACACTTGGCTTAAACCAGAGAGATTTATCCTCTTCCGGCTCTGGAAGCCAGCCGTCTGAGATCAAGGTGCAGCAGGGCTGTGCTCCCTCCAGAGGCTGGGGCGGGGGGTGGCTGGGGGGGGATCCTTCCCACCTCTTCCAGCTCCTGGGGCTCCAGGTGTCCTGGGTCTGTTGCTGCATCACCCTGGCCTCTGCCTCTGTCCTCACGTGGCTTCTCCCTGTGTCTCTGTGTCCAAATCCCCCTCTTCTTATGGGGCATCACTCACTGGCTTTAGGGCTACCTCATCTCCACCGGTAACTAATCACATATGCAAAGACCTGATTCCCAAATCATGTCCCGTTCACAGGAACCTGAAGCTCAGACTTGAACATGTTAATTTTGGGGGGCACAATTTATCCCACCTAGACCATCGCCACCGTGAGGATGGTGGAGGTCCGGCACGGTCCACCGACTCACACGCATGTGCTCCTGAGAGGTGGCCCATTTTGTAGCTGAGGCACAGAGGCAGGCCTGAGCCTGGAGTCAGGACTCTCGGGGACTCTCAGCCCAGGCTCTGTCCTGCGCACCCGCTGCCTGGGTTCACCAGTCACCGGGGTGGGGAGAGGGCCTCGGTCTGGGCTATCAGCGGGGCAGGGGGTCCCCAGCCTCAACCCTCAGCTCCCAGGTGCTGGCAGGCAGGGGAAGCCGGCAGAGATAATTAGAGAGCAAAGTTGGGGGGGGATTTGCCAAAGGGGGCAGTGCAGATAGCAGGCTTCAAATTAAGCTTTGGGGAATGCAGTCACCTGGACACAGAGCAAGCGGGACTGTGTGGGGCCTTGAAACCACCAATTAGCCCCGGCTGAGACAATCGGTCATCAGGGCCCAAGAACACACTGGTGCCCAGCTCCTGCAGTATGGGACATCCCCAGGCCTGGGGAGGCAGGGTCCTCGGGTTGGCTACCCCTCAGCCACCTCGCCCCTCTCTGGGCCTCACTTTCCCCAACTGTGTAATGGAGAGATAGTGGGGCACGCAGGGTACAGGCTGGGGGGGAGGCCAGGAGCCCAGACCTGGGTGGTCGAGGCCGGGCCTTTGTCTCCACCCTGCCAGAGGCCGGCTGGCCAGCTGCATTCCTGCACTGATTTATGGTGGCCAGGGAGGCCCCGTTTTTCCCCCTGCCTGAGGGGTGTGGGGCCTGCAGGTGGACCTTCCCGTGGGCATGCACCCGCCTGGGCCGCCTCCACTGCCCCTGCCCCATCCTCATTCCCCCTGCCCGCACGGCCCCCAGCACTGTGTGCGCCCCTCGGCCCCTTCATCAGATCCCCATGATTCACAACCTGGTCCAGTCTCCTGTCTGTCTGCCTGGCTGGAACGTTGGGGATTTTGTCTGTTCTGTTTTCAATGTCTAAAATGGGGCTGAGCACACAGCAGCTACTTGATAGATGCTCATTGAGTGAACCCTGATTTTCTCGGCCGCAACGTGGGCCAGGCTGGGCAGAGAAGATCAGAGAGACTTGTGGGGAATTGCCCTCAAATTCCCATCCACCCGGAACCTCAGGATGGGACCTGATCTGGAAATAGAGTCTCTGCAGATGACATTAGTCACGATGAGGTCCCACAGTAGGGTGACTGGTGTCCTTATGAGAGGAGGAGAGACGTAGAGACACATGGGGAGATAGAGGCAGAGACTGGGGTGACGCCTGGAGCCCCCAGAAGCTGAAAGAGGCAAGAAGGACCGTCCCCTGGAGCCTGAGTAACGCCCAGCCATCCCCTGACCCCAGACGTCAGTCCTCCAGAACTGAGAGTCAATCCCTGCTGTCCTAAGCTGCCCAGTTTGTGGTCATTTGTTATGGCCGCCCCAGGAAGCTCACAGGGGACCACCGAACCTCAAGTCCTCCCTGACGAGGGGGCGACATCTCGTCCCTTGAGACTCCAACCCTGGTGGAGGGGGGTCCGCCAGGCATGAAGCCCTTCCTGGGCCCAGCTCCCACAAGAGATCACAGTGCCCCTCCTGCCTCAGTTTCCCCATCTTTCAGAGACAGTGGGTGATAAACACAATAGCTTCATTCACCCTGAGCTCCTGGAACCATCAGGACCCCCGTATTCCAGGTGGGGAAACTGAGGCTCAGGGCAGAGAACAGCTGCCGGGCAGAGGCGGGCTGGCTTGGCGGGGGGCCGTTAACTCCCAGGCCAAACGGTGGGCGGGCTGCCGTGGCACGGCCAGACCCCCGAGGGGCCAGGGCATTGTGCGAGGCCATAAAGGGGGTGGGCAGGCTGCCGACAGAGAAGGAAGAATTAATGGCTGTTGCTGTGGGCAGCCAACAACAAAGACGGGCAGTAAAGGCCGCCCTAGCTTTATGGGGCTCTGGGCCCAAGTTCCGCACCCCTGCAGGGTGTGTCCTGCCCTGGCCAGCCGGCTAGGGCTGCCCACCAGGCCTCAGGGATGGGGGAGCTGGGGGTGGTGTCCAGGCCCCCCGTGGTGGTGTCCAGGCTCCCCTTGTGAGCCCCTGGGCCCGTTTGCCTGTCCTCACAAGGCTCTCAAGCCACACAGCTGGGCCACAACAGATCCTGAGCCACACCCAGGCCTCGGGCCCACCTGGGCCCTCTGGCTGAAACCCTGCCCCTTTCTGGACGGACCAGGAGGCACTGTCATACCCCGAGCTGCAAACCCAGGCTGGAGGTTGGGCAAAACCTCAGGAAACACCCCCGCCTTGGGCTGAGGCCCCAGATAAACTGCCCCAGTCTCCCCTCCCCAGAGCCTGATTTCCCCGGGGCTACTGGGTGCTCTGATCACGGGGCCACCTCCACCCCCCGCCAGTTCTGAGGACACCCCGCCTCTCTGCAGCCATGCATCCCAGAAGACCTGCCAGGGCCGCTCCCAGCTGACCTCTCACCAGCCTTCCCGCTGCTTCTCAAACCCGCCAGGGGCCGCGGTCCCCCCTCCAGGCCTTTGACCTGGCAGCTCCTCTCTTGGAATGCCGTCCTGGCTCTGTCCTAGCTCTGTCCCCGCGGGCTTCCCCGTTGTCGCCCAGGTCTCTGTTCCCACGTCGCCCTGGAGAGAAGCCCCGAGTGCCTGTGCTCTCACTTGGAGCACATGCACCGATTACAGGCGACTCTCCTGTGTACCCCGTTCCCCGGCACCACCAAGCCGCATGGGTTTACACACTGGTATGGTCTCCTGTCCACCTGCCCTGGTAGGGTGTTTGGGATTTTGTCTGCTTGGTTCCCAGGATCTAGAATTGGGCACCCAGCAGCTCCTTCATAAATGCTCGTTAAGTGGACCTTGATTTCTCAGAGCAGCGCGGGGGTGGGACCCCCTATCCTCTCCCAAACCCGAGATGTGTCCGTGCACAACCCACGCTTCGGGCCACCTGTGTCCTGGCATCGGGCAGACAAGGGTCTTGGGGGCGTTTGGAGTCTGCCCTGCTGGGTTCACGTCCTGTCCTCCCCAAGCCGCATCTGTGAAGGCGGTACAGAACCCCGAGGATGTGGGTGTGGACGTGCGGGCCTGGGCTGGGGGCTCCCACAGAGGCTCCCAAGCACACACCTCCCTTCCCGTTTTCCACCTGCTGGGCGGGGTCACCGGGACAGGCCCCGCCACCACCATGTGGTGGCCCCTCCGCCGGTCTCTGCTGTGGCTGGGCCCCTACCCAGTGACGGAGGGCGTCCATCCGCTAGTTACCAAGGCTGGACTGCCCGCGTGTCCATCTTCCCCTCCCCAGCACCACCCACTTCACAGACGGGAAACTGAGGCACAGACCAAGCAAAGCCAAGCCCCCACCCCTGCTGAGCAGCCAGAGGGGCCTTCCCGGGCAGCCTGGGCGAGACTCTCCCCCGCCTTACAGTCTCCCATGGCTTCCCATTGCCCCCATCAAGGATCCCACTTCCCCTGCGGTCACTACTGGCCTGTCACCTCCTTGCCCTCACCTCCCTCTGCTCGGCCCCCTTGGGCCTTGTCATGCTTTCTGAGCAAAAGCCACAGGCCCTCACCTCAGGGCCTTTGCACCTGCTGCTCCCTCCTCTGGAATGCACTTTCCCGGAGAATCTCCGCAAGGCTCCCTCCTTCCCCTCTGACCCCGGCCTCTGCCTCAGTTTCCTTTGCAGCAAAGGCGCCACCCAGCCTCAGGCCACACATGGATTTCTCAGTGGACCCTCGACCACCTTGGGGGGTGATGAGCACAGAAGGCCACCTGCCTCGCTCTGGGCCCAGCCCGGGTGGCAGGGGGAGGCTGGTGGGGAGAGGAGGGGGTCCCCGGGGGGACCCCGCCACCCACCCCTCCGCAGAGGGTGGAGGGGACAGTCTGCAAGGAGGAAGCAGATAAAGCAGGACAGGCTCCGGGTCAGGTAGTGGGCGGGGGAGGGGCCCGGGAGGCAAAAGTGAGATAACCTCCCCTCCCCCAGGTGCGCGAGGGGCAAACAGGAAATTCTTGTTTGTGGCGAAAGGTGAGCATTTTCACTACCACCAGCTTCGAGGAGCTCCCAGCCAGGTCAGCGGGTTGTGCTGCGGACAAGGCCTCGACGGCCCCCCCGGGGTGGGGCCCCCTCCCCTCCCCTCCCCTCCCCTCCCCCGAAGCCGCCCTGCGGGCACAGCGGACCCCTCGGGAGCCAGGGCACCACGCATGCCCTGGGCCCACCTGCCAGCCTGAAAGAGGAGGACAGGCCCGTGGCCTGCATCAAACCACAAGGGGGGACCTGGTGCAGGGGGGAGGGGCGCCCCCAGGGCCGCCCACACGCGGGAGACCCCTCCCTGGCACCGTGTCCCCAGCTCCAGACTGCACGGGCCCAGGGCGGCGACCAGCCCAAGGCCGAGGGGCCCCAGCTGTAAAGAAAGCACCCGCTCCAGGGCCCCCAGGAGGAACTTTGCCCCCTTAATGGTGTCCGCTCAGCCCCCCTCCCGACACCCAGGCGGCTCCAAAGTCCGCGGGGCCCTACCTCGGATGCACGAGGCCACTGGGCGGCAGGGGGACTCCAGGAGTGAGGCCGTGTCCTTGGACGGCAGATACAGGGACAAAATCAGGAGAAACCGGGAGCGTTTGGGCGACCGGCAACCCCCAGCCCCAGAGAGGGACAACCTTGTCCCGGGCAGCCACCAATGTGGCAGGGAGAGGCCCACAGCTGGGAACAGGTGGAAAAGGACCCCTCGTGGTTTTTTTCTTTTTTTTGGCCCCACCGTGTGGCCTGTGGGATCCTAGTTCCCCGACCAGGGATTGAACCCGGGGCCCCTGCAGTGGAAGCCCCAAGTCCTAACCACTGGACCGCCAGGGAAGTCCAGAAAAAGACCCGTTTTTGCACTTGTGTCCAATACGGCTCATATGGGCAACCAGAGACGGATGGCTCCCCCCACGGCCAGAACGGCAGGAACAGACAGCGTCCATGTGTGGGGACCATGGGGACCCCGCTGGAACCCTGGCCCTCGGAGGGGGTCTGGGAACGGGTGAGGATGAACGGCGGAGTGAGGCATCAGGCAGGGCTGGAGCCGCCCGGGAGCCTCAGGGCCTTAATCTCACCTACCTGGTCCTGGGTCGTTCAAAAAAATATTTATGGAGGTGAAAGTCACGTAACACAGAATTCACCATTTTAAGGTGAACCATTCAGTGGCCTTTGGTGCACTGAACATTGTTCTGCAACCACGACCCCTATCTAGTTCCAGAACATTCCATCATCCCAAAGGAAGCCCCGTGCCCATCAGGAGTCACCCCCCTCCCCCTCCCCAGCCCCTGACAACCAGGAACCCACTCTCTGTCTCCGTGGATCTGCCTGTTCTGGACGTTTCCCATCAGTGGAGTCACACCCTGTGTGTCCTTCTGTGTCTGGCTTCTCTCCCTGAGCATCGTGTTCTCAGGGTCCGTCCACGCTGTAGCGAGTGTCAGGGCTTCACCCCTTTTCACGGCTGAATGATGTTCCCGTGTGTGGAGGGACCACATTTGTTTATCCATTCACCACTGATGGGCATTTGGGTTATTTCCATCTTTTGGCTATTATTACCAATCTCACTATTTCTATATTCTTTGGGCTTTGGACAAGAACTGATTCATTGTAACTCCTGTAAGCAAAGTGAAACTGCACTGAAAGAGCAGAGAAGCCCGCACAGCTGGTTTTTATCCCTCAACGTCCCCCCACAGAACACCCAAGAACAATAGGATGACACTTCCTCCTTGCAGCCCCCCAGGGTGGAGAGTCCGGGGAGCTTTTAATCTTTACATGGAGATCAGGCTGTGTCTCCCCTGCTCCGAGGAGGCCCCTGGCTCCCTGCTGCTGTCAGAAGAAGCCAGACCTCCTGCCTGCCAGGCTGTGGTCCTGGCCCCCCAGATGCCTGCACCTGGTCCCTCCCCAGCACTGGTCCCTCACTGCTCCCAGCCTGCTCCTGCCCGGGGCCTCTGCACCAGCCTCTCCCACCTGGCTCCCCCTCCTGGCGGCCCCACCCCAGCTGATAAAGCCCCTCCTCACATTATCGGGCCCTGGGAGGCCCTGCGCCCCATGACTCAGCGCTGGCAGCCGTTACCCAGGTGGGCAGGGGCTGGGTCCCTGGGGGCCAACCAGCCTCCCCCATTCACAGAAACGCCCACGCGCAGGGCTGGGGGACGGGACGGGGCAGGGCACGGGTGGGGCAGGGGCGGCACCCACATCCCCCACGGCCCCTCCCCTCGTGCCCACTGAGGCGGCCAGGGGCTTCCGTGCGGGTCTCGGTCCGGCACTGGTGCCGCCCCGCTGTAGCTCCGCCGTAACCATCGGCAGCCCGGCCCAGAGGGTGCGCTCCTGTCCCTTCTCGCCCCCTCCCCAGAGACCCCGGGGCAGGGACAGACAAACGGATGGATGGATGAAGTCTGGCGTGGGGAGGCCGGGTGGGGCGGAAGCACCCGGAGTCTGGAACCCTCCCTGTCAAGCCCTAGGGGCTGTGGCCAGGTCAATCCATCTTGCAGCCATGACTGAGCACCTTCTGTATCCTTTTTTTTTTTTTTTCCTGGGCTGCACTACACTGTTTGCGGTGCACGGCTTGCGGGATCTTAGTTCAAGGGTTGAACCCGGGCCCACAGCAGTGAAAGCGCAGAGTCCTAATAACCACTGGACCGCCAGGGAATTCCCAACCTTCTGTATGTTAAGGCCCGTGTTGGATGCCCAAGAGAGACCCAGACAACCCTTGGGAGCCCCAGGCCTGCGAGGGGGACAGCAGGAGTCACACACAGTCAGGGGGAGGTGGTGAGGGAGGGGGCGTCTTTGAAGCTGGCCATCCCTGCGGCAGGATGGGGGAAGGGCAGGCTTGCCTGCTGCACACAGTAGGGGCTTAATCAGTGTTCACCGCGCGACCTCAGGCTCTTCCCACGAGTTGCCCTCCTGGCGCACCTGACCCCTGAGGCCACCCACCCCCGCCAGACGCAGGGCCACGTGGCCCTTTCATTTCCCGTCAGCGCTCCAGGGCTGCAGGGGCCCCCACTGGGCCTGCAGGAAATTGGGGAAGTGATTCTGGGCCAGGCAGAAACATCTGCCAGCTTGGCCAACCCCCACCCCCCCAACCAACCAGCATGTGCCCCCTCTCCGAAAAGACACGGCACAGATATTAATAAAGGTTCCAGAAACAAGTCAGAGAGCCTGACCACGAAGCTGACGATTAAAGGCGCTTCTTTCTGGATTTCCAGATGGTGAGGTTCCGGGGAAGCGCCCTTGTCTCTGGGTCAACCTTTCATGTAACTGGGGGTCTCCTGGAGCCTCAGTCTTCCCACCTGTGAAGTGGGCAGGGTGCACCTGGGTCATCCAGGTGGGGGACGAGGGAACCATGGGAGCAGATTGTGCAGAGAGAAGAGTCTGGCTCCAGGAAAATGGGTAGGGGGTTGGGGGGCAGGGAGGAGGAGCCACCTTGGTGGCAGGACAAGGCTAGTCACCCGCCAGCTCCATGTCACAGCTGGGGATGCCAGCAGGCCCAGCACTGAGGACGCACTCAGGATGGGGAACCATGAGGAGAAACTTCTAGGAAGGCAGCTGCCCTGCGACATGCAAACGACATGCAAATCCGGGCGGGCAGCCTCCCATCCACCTGGGAGCCCCCACCCACAGGCCTGGCTCTGAGCAGACTGCTATCTGCATGGGAGCCCATTTCACAGACGGGGAAACCGAGGTGCTGAGAGAAGGCCGCAGAGCTGGACTCGAACCCAGTACTGAGCCCCTTGGTGCCTCTGGACCACCTCAGAGCCTTGTGGGGCTGGGGGTGGGGCCCTGCCCGAGACCGCCTGGCACTCAGGGGGCACCGGGCAAATGCTTTGGAGTCAGACAGCCAAAACTCCAGAATCTTCTCCCTCTTCACTCCCTCCCTCCCTCCCGCCAGCAATTACGAACCCGACGTTCCATGATGCTCTCAGGGCATTTCGTTTGGGGGTTCCAGGCCCCCAAAACCCAAGGACGATTGTCTAGCTGCCACTTAGCCGCTGGCTCAGGGTTCTGAGCCCTGCAACCAGGGCCTGGCGCCCGGGGATTAAAACTCCTACCATGGGGTTTCTTCTGAAAGGAAGCAGCCCTGTTTCCCTGCAGAAGAGCCGCCGGCAGCCGGGAAAGCACCAGAAGGGACTCTCCTAGCGGTCCGGCTGTTCATGAAGATCCACCTGCCCAGGGAGCGAGGGCCCCGTCACTCCCAGCCCGGGTTCGCGGAATGGAAGTGCAGTAGCATAAGAGAGCAGATTGCTGCCCCTCCCTAGCTGTGCTGACCGGGTCCCCACCGTCCCCGGGCCTCACCCAGACAGCACAGGAAGGAAGGGGGGTGCTTCCCGCCTCCCGCCCAGGAGTCAAGAGGAAGGGGCCCTGGACGGCTCAGGGCTGGGGGTTCCCGCCCGGCACACCTGCAGGAGCCTCTGCCAGACTCCAGGCCGACGGTAAAACAGAACCTGCCCACGGAGGCCAGCGGGCTCAGGTTGCCAACAAACCTACCCGCTGACCGCAAGAGGGGGACTCTGCTCCTGGAGAGTGAGCCATGGCCTCTGAGCCTGCGCGTCCGGAGCCTGTGCTCCGCAACGGCAGAGGCCACAACAGTGAGAGGCCCGCGTACCGCAAAAAAAAAAAAAAAAAAAGAGAGAAGGACCGGGCGGCCCACCCCGACCAGAGTTGGCAGCCCCTGGGGCTGGGGGCGACCCCCTGGGTAGGGGCCTCACAAGCCCGGAAGATCCACACTGGAAGCCATGGGGTGGTGGGCTGGGGGACGTAACCTAACAGGGCAGAGGCTGGGGTGGCCACGGGGACCCTCAGAGACCCCTCATGGGGCAGAAAGAGAATGTGACACAGCCCCAGGGCCCACGGCCACTCCAGCCTGGACAGAGATGCCCCACCTACCCCCAGGGACAGTAGCAGGAGTCACACCCCCGCCTTGAGAGAACCCCTGGCCCCGCCCAGACAGACCACATGGCCCCCCCACCTGGACCTCTACGTGGCATGGACCCGGGTCTGCCCCATGGCTGCACACGGACCCTCCCAGCCCTGTTTGGACGCATGCTCCCACCCCGACACGTGGACCCTCAGCCCTGCCCAGACCCAGCAGGTCCCACCACCTGGCGTGGTCTCCAGGCGCATATGGACACACCCGCATATGGACACACCCGTCCAGCCAGACTCAGACACACAAACACAGACACACCCTCGTCCGCTGGCTGGCTCTCAGATAATGGCCCCAGACGGCCCGCCCTCAGCCGCTGCACCCACCCGGCCCCCACTGCCACGTGGCCACAAGGGTGGCCACTTCTGTCTGCTTTGTTCACAGGTGCATACCTGGTGCCCAGAATGGGGCTGGTACACAGCAGGCGCTCCATATGTGCCTGTGGAAGGCCCAGACTCAGACACACACGCACACGGGTGCCCAGCCCGGCCTTTGCGCCGTAAAGCAGTCCCATGACCCCGTGGACCACACGGTCAGGGTCCCCTAAGGAGGCTCCACGGCCGGGCAGGCTCCCTGAGAATCTGCCCGGCATTGCTGAGCCCCAAGGATTGGGGACCCAAAGCCCTCACTGGAGTTTGTATTCATTTCCTGGGGCGGCAACAGGCCGGGGGGCTTGGCACAGGGATTTTTTCTTACACGGCTCTGGAGCCCAGACATCCAGAATCCAGGTGAGGCAGGGCTGCGCTCCCTCCAGAGGCTCAGGGGAGGGTCCTCCCTTCCTTGTCCAGCTTCTGGGGGCCTCTGGGCTTGTGGCTGCATCACCCCAGTCTCTGCCGCCAGCGTCACACGGCCATTTTCTGTCTCTGTGTGTCTCTCCTCTTTTTCTAAGGGCACTGGTCACCCTCCTCCACTATGGCCTCATCTTAACTGCATCACGCCTGCCAAGACCCTATTTCCAAGCAAGGTCCCCGTTCTGAGATTTTGGGCAGACGTGCCCATTCGTGCCCCCCGATAGGTTTCTTCCTGGAATTAGGGTTTCATCTGTTTCTTGCTCATTGTCTGGAAGGCGGGGGTGGCGGCAGGCGGCACTGACTCTGTGTCCGCCACACCCCTCGGCCCCACGAGACCCCCGCCGGCCCTGACGAGGGGCAAGGCTGCGTCCCGAGCTGGGGCCTTCAATAGGCAGATTGGTTACCGTTTAACCCCGTGACCCCCAATTGTCCTCTGGCCGAGCGCAACTGGGCGAGCAGAGGAGGGCGGGCCGGCCCTGCCCCCACGTGTGCCCACCCACAGCCCACAACCCCAGCTGCCCCCGGACCCTCCCCGAGCAGTGGATGGCGTCTGCAAACGGGGTCGCTGGGCCTTCCAGAGGGCCCGGGATGCCCCTCCAAGTCACCACAGGGGGTGCTGGCTCAAGATCAGAAGGCTCGGCGGGTTGAAGGGTCTTTGTCTCAGGTGGGGAAACTGAGGCACAGAGCAGGTGAGCCCTGCTCAGCACCCCCCGACTGCACCTCTGGATCAGACAGGGCGCACCCCTGTCCAAGATCACACAGCACGTGAGGGGAGGAAGGGATGTAACCTGGCGGTGGGACCCCCTGCAGCCCCTGAGGCCCTGGTCACACCTCACGGCTCCCTGGGGCTGCGTCAGCAAGGCGGCTCGGGAAGCCACGCGGACGGGTGCGGGCAGCTGACCTGTGCCCGGGCCGCCGATTCAAGCCACTGACTGGGGCAACGTGACTTTCTGGCTAACGGTTAATGGGCCCCACCGCACGCTCAAGATTCCCGAGACACGGGGCCAGCGGGGCCGGCGGGGGGTGGGGGGGACGCAAGGCTCACACACAGGCACACGTGCACACACACACGTGTGTGCTTGCAGACCCACAAGCATACAGCCATGTGCACACAAAACAGCCACGGGAAAGGGTCACCTGTCATCCACCGTACAGACGTGTGGAACAGGCAAAGCCCTGGGATCAACACACTCGGATACACAAGCTCAGCCACCCAGACCCCAGGACACACTCACAACACGTCCACACGTGCCAGGGCCAAGTCGTACGGGGGTGCACGCAGACGTACACAAACACTCCAGAAACGGGGACACACAAGCAGGCGCCTGAGGTGACAGATACACAAGACACAGCAGATGGGCCCACATGGCCCCAGACCATGCACACAGACACACGGGAGAGCCACGCCAGCAAACGCATGGTCACGGACACCACAGGGGGGTCTCAAGATGCCCCCAGAGCCCCGGCTCTGCAAACACAGACCCCGACACACACGGGGTCCCTCGAGACGGGAACCCCCAGCCCACAGGGACCCCACGCGGCCACCACGTCCCCACGCACACGCGCTCGCCCACGTCAGCGGGCTGGACCCCACGTGCACCCCACGCCCGCCGGGCACCACGTCCTCCGGCACCATGCGTGTCATTAGAAAGCGTGGGGAGGGGCCGGGCGCTTGGCAGTGGCCACCGGGGTGGGGAGCAGCGGTGGGCGTGGGGGGCCAGGCCACAGCAGCAGTGACCCCTCGGCGGTGACTGGGCAGCCGGGCGGCGGCGCCGGGGCCAGATAAGGCTCTTCCGGCTGAGTCAGTGTGGTTCCCAGGGCTGGCACGGGTGGGGGCACGGTGCCAGGGCTGCAGGCGGCATCCTCCCCACGCCCGCCACGGCCCATCTGGCTCCACGCCAGCAGCCGCAGTGGCTTTGATGAGGTGGGCGCTGTCCCAGGCGGGCAGGGCTGGGCTCCCGGGGGGTTTCCTGGCACCGGTCCCACCCCCAGCACGGGGCCCAGGGACCCCGGCGCCCCAGGAAGACGCCCGGCGCCAGAGCTGGCCTGCAGGACCCATGGGCCTGGGCCCAGCCCACACTGCCCCAAGCAAACCGGCTCAACGTCATTGGGCTCAGAAGCCAGTGCCTGACCTCCAGCCTGTGTGCCCAGAACACACTCCACCAAAAAATTCTCCTCCTCCACCCTGGTCCCACAGGACCGGCTGTAGCGCTGGCCTCTTCCACTCCTGCCTGGACTGTGGAGCCCAGAAGGGTTCTCCCAGCGTCCCTCTCCCTCCCCCAGCACTAAACCATGCTAAGGCCCCCCTCTGAGCCCCCCTTTGCTTTGCCCTAATATCTGCCCACCCCTACCCCTCCCACTTTATGTTCCAGCCACGCCGTTCCAAGATGCAGGCCCTAACCCTTCTCTCTCCCTCTGGCCAACTCTTACATGTCCTGCAAAGCCCCAGCTCCAAAGCCCATTCCTCTGGGCAGCCTTCCCTCTGGCTCAGCCCTGACTCTTCAGGGCTGAAGTACGTGTGTCCCTCTCTGGGCCCCCAGCCTCTGGGGGCTCCCAGGTAGGATGAAGAAACCATCTGCCACCTCTTCCCGGAGTCCCACAATTCCTGCTCCCTAACCCCACCCCATTCAGCCCCAAGCAACCCTCACGCGCCCAGAGATGTTCACTGCAGTGTTGTTTACAACAGGGAAACAGGAAAACAGACCAGCGTGTTGGTGTCAGCTCCACAAGGGAACCCGCAACGGCTAAAAAGAACTCGGCTACTTGAAACACTCTGATGAAACAGACAGATGCAGGGTGAAAATGATGAGAAAAAACGAGAAAAGCAGTACGTCCAGCTCAGCGTTTGGCAGATCCTGGCAGACCCCCGAGAGACCACACTTCGATACCTTACGCGTCACATTTCTGTGTAAATGGACAGAGAAAGGCCTGGGAAAACCGTAGCTGCTGCCAGCTAGGTCACAGAGGGGGCTGGCAGGCCTCAGGCCTCACTGGAATCCTTCCCTTTTTATCCCCCACCGGAATGGTGTCAAGTGTCACTTCTGGCATCAAAAAAGGACTTTAAAAATGTATATACGTGTACCTTCCATAATTTAAAAAAATCGAAGTGAGGTGAAAGGAGCAGAAGAAAAAAAAACCCCCAAATGTGACCCCGGCCTCCTGCTGAGGATGCATCTGAGGCCCAGGGCTTCACCCCAAGTTGCTTGAACCCATTTCCGGGGCCACACATGCTGGGGTGGAGGAGGACACCCACGGGAATTCAACAGGCCCCAGGAGGCCCAGGGAGGGGAGAGGGGACGGGCGGGGTCCACAGCAAGGCCTCAGCAGCCCCGAGAGGTCTTTCCTGCCTGGGGGCCTGTGTGTCCAGGCACCGGGTCCTGACACCCTGCTGTTGGGCCCTGGACCAACCGCCTCCATTTCAGACGAGGAGGGCCACCCGGGCTCCCCCGAAACCTGCAGCCAGGGGGGCGTGCCCCCTGCCCCTCACCATCTGTCCACTCCTCCAGTACACCCTGGGGCCGAATCCCAGCTCTGACACCTCCCCCGTGTGACCGTGGGCAAAGCTGCCTGACAGCTCTGTGCCTCAGCTTCCACAACTGTACGATGGGGCAAACGCAGCGCCCCCCCGCCTCACCACGAAACGAAGGTACACAAGACACCCGCGAGACGCTCCGCCTGCCGCCTGCGCACAGTTGCGCGACAAATACCAGCTAGAACTGTCATCTCTATACCTCTGAGCTCCTTTACAAGTTGTGGGGAGCAGACACGACCTTGGAGAGGAGGGAAAATAATGATCCCGACCTTTAATGCAAATCGGAACCACAGTGAGATTGCACGCCACCCCACCAGGACGGCTGGAACCAAAGTCCTAACCACAAGCGTCGGAGAGGACGTGGAGAAACTGGAAACTTCGTGTGGCTGGCGGGGATGCAAAATGGAGCGGCCACCGTGAACAGCAGCTCCACAGAGTTACCACATGACGCAGCATCTCCACTCCTAGGTACGTGCCCGTGAGAACTGAAAGCACGCGTTCACGCACAAACTTGTACACGCACGTTCATAGCAGCCAAAGGGAGAAACGACCCAGTGTCCGTGGGTGGAAGAATGGGTAAATAAAGTCCAGGATATACATGCGTAGAATGGAATATCCCTCAGCCACAAAGAGGGGTGAAGCCCTGACACTCCCACTACGTGGACGGACCCCCAGAACACGATGCTCAGGGAGAGAAGCCAGACTCAGAAGGACACACAGGGTGTGATTCCACGGATGGGAAACATCCAGTACAGGTAGATCCACAGAGTCAGAGAGTGGGTTCCTGTTTGTCAGGGGCTAGAAGAGGAGGTAGGGGTAAGAGCTAAAGGGTACATTTTAAAAGGTTTATTTTTGAGGTGATGAAAATGTTCTAAAATTGACTGCACAACCCCGTGAATATACGAAAACCCACCAAATCGCGCTTTCGATAGCTGAATTATGTGCTAGGTGAATCTTAAGTCAATAAAACTGTTAATAAAAACCCCAGCGTTTGAATCATTGAAACTAAAGATTCAAATCCTTAAGTGGCTGACGATCTGCAGTTAAGACTCTGCTTGCTTAAAATCCCACGATGGCACAGCCCTGCTGGTAACAGGAAACCACCAGGATTTCACCAGGGTGCCATACCTGGTGGCAGCAGGCTGAGATCCTATTCGCTCCCCATGACACACTACGATCCCAGCCAGTGCTGGCCTCCATCAGCTTGAGTCCCTGGGGCCCCACGGCAGCGAGGTTCCAGGCTTTCAAGGAAAGATTCCGTGGCCCTGAGCCCACTGCTCCCGGCCCCTCCCCAGCCTGGCTGCCCCCCAGACCCTGTAGCCTGCGGCAGAATTTCACGGCTGTCGAGGGTTTTCGGGCGGAAGTCAGGCCTAGGCCCTGCCAAGACCGGGGAGGAAGAGGCAGTGACGGTGCCAAGCAGGCGGCCGGCCGGCCCGGCTGCCACGTGCCAGGAAGGGGGTGGGGCAGGCGCCAGAGTCAACACAGCCCCCGACATCTGCTGGGCTGGCTGAGCCCAGGCCACTGTTGACACTGGCCGCACAGATGCCTGGCCAGCTGGGCGGGAGGGCAGTGCTGGCAGCTGGACCTGGCACAAACAGGCAGGCGCAGGATCCTGGCGCTGCAGGGCAGCCCCCCGCCTGCCCACAACTTCCCTTAACCCCCACCGTCTTGGAATCCAATTCCATCCCCCGCAGGGCCCAGCCGGGCGGCGGCGTCTGGCCTCCACACACAAGCCAAGCTGCATCCTACCCCGGGGCCTTTGCACGGGCTGTTTCCTCTGCCTGCCGCACCACCATCCCTCAGTGTGAGGGCCCAGCTCCTTCTCCGACCGGGCTTGGAGCAAGTGCCACATCCCGAGAGACCGCCCCACATCCTCAGCTGGATGCCAGGTCACGTTTCCTCACCCCTTCCTCCCCGTTTGTTTACGGACCTTCTCTGAGTCCAGCAGGGGAGCTGTGTATCCAGTAGGGGCTCCATAAGCGTGAGACTGACTGTGTGACCTGGGTTCGCTGGGCCCCTTGGGCCTCAGTATGCCCAACCGTGCCCTGACCCTGGGAGTCCTCGAGACATCATCACTGTGTCCAAAGACCAGCGGGACAATGGCCCCTGGAGGCCCTTTGTTCCTGATGGGCCAAGGGGGCTTTGCGGCCAGGACACCTGATCCCTGGACTCCGCCTGGCCTGGCCACCCAAGCCCCGTCTCCCGCCAGTGTTGGGCCACGCAGCAGAAGCTGCTGGGCGGGGCCGGGGCTACCTGTCGACCCCCAACCCCACAGGGGCTGCGGCCTTGTCCCTTCCTCTGGCCTGGCCGTGACCCTGTGAGGCGGGGGGTGGGAGGTGTCTGGCTCTGGTCCCCAGCCTGGGGCTTCCTGATGGTTGGACTCAGGACAGGTGGCAAATACTCGGCGAGTCCATAAATATAACTCGCCCATGAGGTTCCCGTTTGTGTTATTTTGACACCAGCAGACGTCAAGAGCTCGGTTCTGGGAAACCCGTCCCCCACCCCCAATGCCTCGCCCCTGTTTTCTTATCTGCAGAACTAGACAGACAGCAACCCAGCCACAAGCAGCTCCTCAAGAAGAGGAGGGAAACTGAGGCAGGGAGCAGGGTGGGGGGGGACTCCTGATCCCAGGCACTGGCTCAGGCTGGGGTCCACACGCAGGAAAGCCTTCAGGCGGGAGGGGGCAGCCGGGGCCACGCGTGGGGAGCGGCCAGCCACGCCCTAAGGAGATGACGTCTGCTGGCTGTCATCCCACCCCTTGGCACTGCCGCCCGCGTGCCAGGACCCAGCCGGAAGCCAGGCAGCCCCACCCATCCCGAGATGCCTGGGCAGGGGATTAACCTTCCTGCCCATTCCTCAGGCTGGCCTCCTGCCTCGGCGCCGCTGCCCTGGCCGTGCCCACCCCGCGGGCACTGTCCCCTTCTGCCTTTATACCTGCCCCGTCACTCCCGTCACAGCCCCTGGCTTGTTCCTCTCACACTGTGTGTCCAGTTTCCAGTTCTGTACTTTATCTGAGCTTTCTGAGGGTGGACGGGATCCCAGCGCCCTTTTCCCACATGGCGGCTGGGCCTCATGATCCTTCCAGGAGGGTCCCACTGCCCATCCTGGAAGCCAGCACGGGGGGAGGGTGCCCCAAGGCCATACACGGCCTCCTCCCGGCTCCCATGTGCCTGGCGCGTCCGTAGCCTCAGATGAGGCTCAGGCGCTGGGCCTGGGAGGCTAGGTCCCCACCGTCCACTCTCGGAGGTCGGGGCAGGGCCCAGCTGGCCTCAGGCTGGAATGCAAGCCCAGCCGGCCGCCCCGGCCGCCATCTGGTTTCCATCTGCCCAGCCCAGCGAGGCCCAACTTCAAAGGATCCCCCGCCCGGCCACTTCCTCTGCCCTGGCCGCCCGCGGGGAAGGCACCAGGACGGCCCGCTTCCTCCCCACCCCTCTGGAGCCCCCAGGAGCTGCTGCTGGGCCGTCCACACCGATGCGGCCACCCCCTGCTCACCCCCCTCTCCACAGCCACAGGCTCAACAGACCAGACTTGACGCCACGGACGAGGCCTCTGGCCCTGCGCCCCTGTGCTCCCGCCCCTGCCCGCCTGCCAGCCACACCCATGAGCCCCACGGAGCCTCGTCCAGGCGCGTGGCCTTTCCCAGGGCCGGTCCCTGCTCAGAACCCCCTCCTTGCTCTATCTCTCTGCTTGTCCTCTGGTGCAGATGGAGCCCCCTGAACTTCCCCCTCGTGTCCCCACATGCACGCGTTTACCGGCCAGCCCGTCCCACCCACGTACACGACCCCACACCGTGGCTTCCACGAGAACACCTGACCCCCTGGCAGCGACTGCCCACAGCCCCTGTTAGGACGCGAGGCCCACCTGCTTGAACTGCTCCTCGTACGTCCAGTCCCCGTGGTCCGGCGGCTGCAGCTGTGGCACTGCGTGGGCAGCCCCTCCGGGGAGGGCCGGGCCAGCCCCCGGGCGCTCCTGGCCGCCCAGAGCCCGGGGCCCGCCGTCGCCGCGGTACGCCTGCAGCGGCTGGGCCTTGCGGGGGAACAGGGCTGCGGGGCCCGGGCCGGCGGAGCCAGGGGGCCCGAGCCCCACCTCGTCCTCGTAGTCCTCGTCCTCGTCCTCGTCCTCGTCTCCCAGATCCTCCTCCAGCTCTTCCTCTTCCTCCTCCCACTTCGGCTTCCTGAGGCAGACACGGGGCGCGGGTCAGGGGAGAGGGCGAGGCCCGTGCCGCCTCCTGCCTCGTTTTCCCTGTCTGGACGTGGGTGAGCAGCCCCACGTGCTCTGGCTGTGGAGAGCTCCCATGAGGAGGCCAGCTCAGGCCGTGGGCCTTACTCTCCTTGTCCCCAATCAGCTCAGAGCAACTAGAGGTGCCCCTTGGGCATAAACCCCAGCCCCTGCCCACCTGCTAACCCCGTCTCCCCTCCCGTCCCCTCCGTCGCACAGGCTTCCTTGCTGGGCCTTGAAAATACCAACCCAGTTCCTGCCTCGGGGCCTTTGCTGAGGCTGTTCCCTCTGCCAGGCATGCTGTTCCCCGCTCCCCCTTGCCCTTCCCAGAGACTGTCACCTCCTCAGGAAGACCTCCCCCCACCACTGCCTGAAGTTGACCCCGGCCCCAGCCACCCCCCTCCCCAAGACGCCTGCTTTATTTTCTTGGCACCTCCGATCACAGCCTGCAATCGCCCTGCTGCTTTGCTCGTTAAACGTCTTCTCAGAAGGATCCCACTGGGGTTTTGCCAACGCCCCGCTCAGGGCCTGCGTCAGACCCTGGGGAGGCACATCCGGGGGCAAATGGATGCTCACTCTGCGTAGGTTGCACCCGGGCTACGGCCTCTATCATCTGTCCCCGCCACTAAATCTAGTACAGCCTCGCCAGGCGATGGGGGCCATTGGCCACGTGTGACTAGCTCCATTTAAATTAAGGTGAAATAAAGCTGCATAAGGAGATCCCAGCCGCAGTGGCCACACTTCAAGTATTTGTCAGCCTTCTGAGACGGGTGGCCCCGATCCTGGGTGGTGCAGGTGGAGAAATGTCCACCGTCCCCCGGGAAGTTCTAAAGAACAGTACGTCCTGGGTGGACAGCAGGACAGGGGTTTTGTCCTTCCTCTATGGCTGTGTCCCCAGGGCTGAGAGCCGCCGGCACGTGGCAAGTGCTCGGCGTGGGGGGCCCACACACCCCAACTCACAGGTCATCGTCGGAGCCCTCGAAGTGGCCGTCCCCTTCGGGGAGGCCGGCCGCCTCCCTGCCTCGGCCGGGTGCGGGGGGAGAGCCTGGTGCCCCCTCTGGGGCCACGTCCTCGTCCTCTGAGCCGGGGGGCCCATCCTCGGAGCTGCCGGGGCTGGGCGCGTGGCCGAGGCCGGCGGCGGCAGCTCGCATGGCGGCCAGCGCGGCCATCTGCGCCCGCTGCATCCGGGCGCTCTCAGGCTCCCTGTCCTCGTCCGGGGCGGCCCTGGCACGGGCCGGGGGGCCAGCCGCAGGCTCGGGGGTTGGCGGTGGCGGCTGCCGGGCCTCCAGCTCCTGGCGTGCCCGCTGCTGCCGCTGCAGGAGCGTCTCCATCACGGCCTGCAGCTTCATGGCCCTGCGGGCCGGGCCGCCCCGGGCACCAGGGCGGGGCGGGGGCGGCGGCGGCGGCGGGGGCGGCCCCTGGGGGGAGGGGGCCCGGCCGCACTGCAGTGTGGGGGCCGCGGGGGAGCCGGGGCAGTGCAGGGTGGCGGGGGGCAGGGGCGGGGGCCGCCGGGCTCAGGCTCAGGGCTGGTGGGGCATGCCAGCGGCAGGCGGGCGACACCTCCTTCTCACACCGGGAACTGGGGGGCGGCGGCTCGCGGGTGGCTCATTCACGTGTCAGCAGAAACCTGGAGGGGACAGGAGAGACCGTCAGACCACGCCTGGGCTCCTCCCCACTCAGGTCGGACCTCAGAGGCCTCTGGGAAAATTGTTTCCATCCACGCCCATCAGTGTGCAAACCTGGGGGCCTCCCTGGAGGTGGAGGAGCACGTTCGTCCCATCTGCCCCCACTCTGTCCACCCTCCAGAGGGCTGGGAAGCAGGGGCACCCCGCACTGGACCTCCGAGGGCCTCGAGTCAGCCCCCACCCGTCTGGGCCACAGAGAAACACTTAGCAGACGACAGCACCCCAGGGAAAGACCTCGGATTATAGCTTCATAAACAGAAACAGGGGAACGGGGCATTTCTGGCTTCTGATTGGCTACAGCCAGCTACCGGGCACCAGAGTTCTGGGTTCCAGTTCTGAGTTCTAGGTGCTGCTCACGGCCCAGGGGGCTCCGGGCATCTCACGGGCACGATGGCCGACCCAGATTGAGCACCTGCTGTATACAGGCTAAAGCTTCCCCACTCATGTTCTCACCCCATCCCTAAACCTCAGTCTCTCTAGGCCTCAGTTTCCCCATCCGCAAAATGGTGCCCGAGTGGCACCCACCTCGCTGCGCCCAAGCAGGGATGAAGCGAGTGTGTGATGGTAAAGGCGGGAGCACAGCAGGCACTCGCTGGACTTAGGGAAGGAGGCTGGATGGTCCCCATTTTACGGATGGGGAAAACTGAGACTCGGAGCTGCCCTGCTGGAGGACACACAGCAGGTTCCAGGCAAGGCTGGGAGTTGAACCCAGGTCTGGGTGACGTCAGAGCCTCCCACGCGGCCCCCATGTGCCTTCTGCAGGGAGTTCCCCTGCCCTTTGGGACCCCAAGTGGGGCCAAGGTCCCAGAAGGCAATGCGCTCTGCCCCCAGCCCAGGGTCCCTTCGGACCCCTGCCAACCTACCTTACCAGGGCCTCAGGCGGGCTCTGGGTACAGATGTCCCAGAGCCCGGCACAGCTGGGCACCACCAAGGACAGGAGGATGCAGGTCCCACCCCAGCCCCACTCACCCAAGCCCAGGCCACACCCCCACCCACCCAGGCCGCCAATAAAACAGACTAGGCAGAACCCAACAGGCCCGGCAGTGACACCCCAGATGGTACATCACAGGAACACAGGAGGGTCCAGGAGCCACTCCAACCAACAAATGAATCCCCAAAGGCTCCTGAGCAGCTCCTGGGGCAAAGGGGGCCCACATACAGGACGGCCCAGCGGCCAGAGGCTCCTGGTAGCGGGCGGACACTGGGTCACCAGGCTGGCCGCCCTTCCGGCCCCTCCTGTGACCTGGTAAGAGAAGCCTGACGACCGCCCCCGCCCCCCAGGGGAGTCTTGCAGAGTAGACTCTCCCAGCCTCCCCAGTCATGGGAGGGGCCCTTTCCCCAGTGCTGGGTCTTCCAGCAGGATGGGTGAAAGGGCAGTGGGGGCGGGCAGGTGGGGGGTCCCTGTGGGAAAGTAGGGAGGGACCTGTCCCCGAAGGGCCTCAGTATCTAGCAGGGGCAGGGGTCCCAGGGCACAAAGACCCTCTCAGAGGCCATAGTGCTGGAGAATGACCAGCACAGCCTGTCCTTAGAGGCAGCAGGACAGCACCCAGCCCCCAACCCCCGGGGACAGGCGGTCACCCCCACACACACACCAGCCCCAAGAAGTGCTGAGGGGACACTTCTCACCCAGTGTCTAGTCTGGTCTGCTGCCCCTCCCCCACCTTTGACAACTTCAAGACGAGCCCCCCCCTCCCCACGGAAACGCTCTGGGCAACGCCCCCCCTCTTTGGGGGGCAGAAGGAAGAGGCCAGAGGAAGCCACGCCCCCTCAAGCCACCCCCACCCCCCCCACACACACACACAGGCCTGCTGGGTTTAATGACCCTTCCGGGTCCACGGATGGGGGAGGGGAGCAGGGCAGGCCACCACGTTGGGGCTGGTGGAGGGGGCAGGTGGGAACCCCGGAGCCCCCCTGGGCTCTAGCCTGAGAACCCCCCCCATGGCCGCCATTAACCCTAAGCTGGTGACGCCCACCCCCTCCAGACCCCTCCCCCCCAAGAGCCCTTTGTCCTCAGGCCCTACCCCCACTTTATGACAACCCTAGGGGAGAGGCATTCCCTGGCAGGGACCGGGCGGGGATGGGGGGGGTGCTGGGTGGCCCTTGGGACCTGGATGGGGGGGCAGGGAGGGATCTGGGGCCACACCCTCCCCCCCCCATGCCTCCCGGAGAGAGAGGTCACCCGCTCGGCCCAGGGCTTGCAAAACACGGTTATTTAAAGAGTTGTGCAAGGCTGGGGCCCACGGGTGGCGAAAGGGGGCCCTCACTTCACGAAGGGAAGAGGAGGGGGAGGGCGGGGCAGAAAGCTGGGGAGGGGGCTAGGAGAGTCCGGAGGGGGCGGCCCGGAGGAAGTGAGAAAAGAAACACTGAAAAGGGAGAAGAAATAAGACGACAGAAACCCCAGTCCGATTTCAAAGGCTTCTTGGAAAGCGGCCGATTTGCATGGTGGGGGGGCAACCCCTCCGGGCCGGGCGACTGAAAACGGAAGATTATTGACAAACCGGCCGCCCGGGGTCCGCGGAACGTTGGAATTGACCAACGCGCGCTCCCCGAGCTTCCTGCGCCCGCTTTTGTGTCTGGAGGGGGGGGCACTGAACGGGGCACGGGGCGCTTTTCCAGGGGATCCCCGCCAGAGAGTCAGGGCCCGGGCAGAGCCCACCCCGGCCGCGGGCCCCGTGGTGTCCCCTCCAGGGGCCCCTTTCTGCCCCAGAGCTGACGCTTTATAAATAAACCATCCAGGCTGGGGAGGGTCGCCAGGGAACTGCCCTCCCCACCCGGCGCTCCCACTCTCCTCGGGGCTCCCGAATAAAACACCGATTCCAACGGGAGTAGATGAAACAACCCCGACCACAGCCCCCCGCGCGCGCATAGAGACCACTTCCTTCCGCTGGGAGGGGGCGCACACGCTCGCGACCCCCGGTCACCCCCGCGCCCGCCCCCGTACAATATGGCAGGGGATGAGATCTCCAAGGGAGTCGCAGAGAAAACCACACCAACTCCGACCCACTGGGATCGGCTTTCCGGCCCTGGACCCCCACCCACGTCCCTGACCAACTTTGGGGAGCCCCCTCATTGGCTTCCAGGGCGCGCGGCGCCCACCCGGGACAGAACGCGCGATTTAAAAGTCCGGCCCACCCCTGCCCCAGCCTCACCGCGCGGGGCCCGCTCGGGGGGCGCAGGGCCCACTCGGGGGGCGCATGCCCCACGCCTGGCGTCTGGCCCTGCCCCGGCCGCGCCTGGCCTCCGGCCCGGGCCGCGAGCTGCGCGCTGTTGGCTCCCGGCCACCGCCGGGTTTGTGCCGCGCGCCGACTCACCGAGTCTCCAGCCGAGTCCGCGTCTACACCCCCCACCGACCCGATTGGTAAAAGTCTCCCCGCGCGCGGCCTCCCCCGCCCCTTCCCCCCCCCCCCCACCGGCGCGCTCACCGCCCCGCAGACAAATCACCGGGTGACAAATCGCTCTCAGATGCAAATACCTCGCCGGTGATTCAGCGCCGCGGCTCGGGACGCGGGGAGGGGTCTCGTGAGGCCCCCTCCGCCTTCCCGGACGCCCCCTCGCCCCCCGCGCTTCGTCCGACGACGCTCGACTAGCACAGGGGTGCTGGGGAAGGGGAGAGAGTGGACGGAAATTTTCACGTCGCGGCCCCTTTAAATGATAATAAATAATAAAAGGGAAGGGGAACAGGGACGCGGTATACCCCGCCCCCTATCTAGGGACAGTGGACAAAGTGCGCGCCGCGGGCCCGAGCGTACATGATGCCGAGGGCGCAGGCGGGGCTGGGAGCGCCCCAGGGGGAGAGGGAGGGGAGGAGGTTGGGGCTCTGTCTGGATGGGATTTGGGGACGCTAGCCTGGTCCGGGACCCCCCCCCCATCTTACCGAGCGCCTAGGATAGACCTACCGGGCTCAGAGTTTCACCCCCGCCCCTTAGACTAAGCAACTCGAGACTTCACTCCCCTAGAGTGGTGCCTCGGTTTCCAAGTCTGTAAAATGGGGATTAGAGACTTGATAAAGGAAGGAGGGAGCTGCGGCGACGGGAAAAGAGAGCGGGGCGGGGTCGGAGGAAGGGAGCGAGGGCCCTGCGATGGGGGCGCTACACGGTGGGGAGGGGTCTGGGAGAGGGCGGGGCTGCCAGGCGCGTGGGCACCGCACTGTCAAAGGCGTGGGGGTGGGGAAGGGCGTCCAAGATACCTAGGAGGGCTCCTCGCGAAATCCTGTTGACCCCTACCCTCCCACCCCCACCTGAGGTTCCCATCACCTCTTGGGAACCTGACTACCCAAACCTAGGAGGAGAGACAAGATTATCTTCTTGGTAATAATAGTTCAACAACAATTTCCACATTTAGAGCGCTCGGTTGTGCGGCCAGGTGCCCAAGGCATGAGGTTCACATTTTTGTGTAGCAGAGACTCTTAATGTCCCCATTTCAGAGAGCGGGAAACTGAGGCCCAGAGTCGGTTGGGGGAGGTGGGCTTGGGGTTGTGGACTCAGGTGGGAGGTGTGAGCCCCTGAGGCCACGCCTGCGAGCTAATCGCAGGGGCCCAGGCTCCAGCTCAGATAAGAGCCAAGTGGGAGCATTGGAGGGCCGGCGGGGGCCACCCAGAGGGCCCTCACAGGGAGGGGCCAGAGTCCCTGATCTTTAGGCGGGGGTTGTGTGCAGCCCCCCCCACACACACACACACAACGCACAGCATTGCCATCTTCTGTGGGTAGTCCCCCTCTGGACATCACCCGCCCCCATCCGCTCTCTGGGGAATTCCCAAGCCCAGGGGATGGTGCAAGGGAGCCACCCCCAGCCCAGGGCCAGAGTTCTGCCTGCCCCTTTCATTTACCCAGCCTTCCAGCCCCTGGGCTGCCCTTAGCCTAATGACAGCAGGTGGCAGGGAGGCCTCTACCTTGAGGCTATTAAACTGCCAACCCCAGCTGCCTGCCCCGCCCCTGCCACCAGAGGGGCAACAACTGCCCTGCCCGAGGAGGGGGGAGAGTTTGGAGACCCAGGTGAGCTGGAAGAGGGAAGCCACCCTTTAAGGGCCAGGCCCCAGATCAGTTCCAACGTGCAGGAAAGCCCCCTCTCCACCAAAGAGCCAAACCTCAGAATGCATCCCCTCCCCCACCCCAGGCATGTGCATGGGGCCTCCCTGTGTCTCAGTTTCCCCCTCTCTAAAATGGGCCAATTTAAATTTATTCCTCCTACAGTGGTTTTGAGGATGACATTCCCCTCTGGTCAAAGGGAAGGGGGCAGGGAGGGGTCTCCCGAAGGGCAGGAAGTGTGCCACTCTGTCCCCCATTTCCCAGAGGGAAGTGGCTGTCTCTAAGTAGCTGGGTGCAACTTCCCAGAGGTGCCTGGCCCGGAAGAGTGAGGAGCTGCAGGATTCCCAGCTGCCTCTAGTGAAGGGGGTCCTATTTTTAGCCCAGCAGGGAGCTGGGAATTGATACCAGATTTGCTGGCTCTACAAGGGACCGGCAGAAGGCCTGGGCTGCACCTGGGTCCTGGCTGTGTGATTTTAGGTTAGTACAAACCCTGCTCTGGTCTCTGTTTCTCAAGCTGGGAAATGGGAATGCTGCGACCCCCAGCCCTCTAAGGTTTCCTGGCCAGACCAGCTTGTGGGGGTCCTGTAAATACGAGCCTGATTCTCACTTAGCCCCTCAGACAGTCACTCCTCCTGCCCTCCATTCAGGCTGGGGGGTGCAGCATCTTTTTAAAAGTTCTGGGACTTCCCTGGTGGCGCGATGGTTAAGAATCCGACTGCCAATGCAGGGGACAGGGGTTCTATCCCTGGTCCGGGAAGATCCCACATGCCGCGGAGCAACTAAGCCCGTGCGCCACAACTACTGAGCCTGTGCTCTAGAGCCCGCGAGCCACAACTACTGAGCCTGCGAGCCACAGCTACTGAAGCCCCCACACCTAGAACCCGTGCGCTCCACAACAAGAGAAGCTACCGCAATGAGAAGCCTGTGCACCGCAACGAAGAGTAGACCCCGCTCACCCCCGCCCGCCGCAACTAGAGGAAAAAAGCCTGCGCGCAGCAACGAAGACCCAAGGCAGCCATAAATAAATAAATTAATTAAATTAAATAAAAATTCGCCCAGATCACAAACTGCCCTCCTTCCCACATATATTCCCCCTGAAACATATTTCTGCCTCAGGGCCTTTGCCCTGGCCATTCCCCTGCCTGGACCACCCTTCCCCAGCTGTGCTCTGTCATTCAAACTGGAACCTCACATCACCTTGTTTTATCTTCACCCAGGCTCTTCTGTTCAAAACAGCTGCAGTTGTTTAACCTCCTTAGCCTTGATCACGGCTGGTTGCATCTCCAATCCTGAGGTTGGGCCGGACACATAAATGTTGGTTGAATGAATGAATTCATGGGTCCCCTTCTGTCCTCCCTCACCCCATGGTATTTTTGGAGTCTGTCTCCACAGAGGTGGAGGGCAAGTTAACTATTCACCATCTCAATCTCAAAAAAAAAAAAAAAGGAAAGAAAAAGAAAGACCTGAAGGGGATGCTGGGCCCAGCCCCAAATCCCAGAACGCCGACTGGCCTCCAGGTTGCCTTGTCCCTGTGAACCGGGGTCTATGAAAATGTAATTATAACTTCTTTTAAAGTAAGAAGAGAAAAGAGAGTATAATTATAAGGAATAGATAGTCATGAATCCAGCCTAAAGTATTTCGTCATTATACCAACGCAGCTGCAAAATAGAATTTTTAATATTTTTTCATAGAAGGGGCCCAGGAGACCCAGAACATTCATAGTGCGGCTCTGCTTGACCCATTTTGCAGCAGCAGGGACACTTTGAACCGCTGGTCCAGGTTGTGATACGCATGAGCGACTCCCCCTAGGCCCTGGGGTCCCTGTGTGGGGTGGACCCAGCGAAGCCAGGACCATCCGCGGGGTTCGCGCGCCCCCTGCCGGGCACCTGTGGACTGCAGCCGGGGGGTGGGGCTGCCGCCGGAGGCCGCCAGGGGGCGCCGTCTCACCTGTAAACGAACTTCCCGGGTCGGACGGGGAAACGGAGGCCCGCCGAGCCCTTCCTGTGGCTCCTTAGAAATGTGCCGGGGTAGAGTTGCCGGACAAAATACAGGACTGTAGTTACATTTGGATTTCCAATAAACAACAAATAACTTTAAATGTATCCCAAATAAATATTGCACAGGACCTAATGATACTAAAATTTTTTTCACTGTTTATCTGAAATTGGAATTAACACCTCTCCCGACCCGCCCGGACCCCCGGGGCTTATCCCCATGCTGTGGCTTCGGGTCCCAACCCCATCTCACCCCCTCCCAGTTTAGCTGCACCAGCTGAGTTCGGGTCACATTTCCTGGTCTCACCTCCTCCAGGAAGCCTTGCTGGAATCACTGCCACCAAGGTCAGACTCACAGTTACTCACAAAGGGCACACATATCTCCTTTGTAACCTTTTTCACTGCTGTTATTTGCATCTCTCTAGGTAGTTCGCCACTCACTGGCCCCTTTGCTAGACAGGGGCTCTGTGTGGGTAGGGGTCAGAGGGTGCCTCGTACATAGAGCCTGGCACGCAGAAGGGGCTCTGAAAACTGCCCAGCTGAACAGACTTGAGGATAAACCAAGGGTCTGCAGTTTTGGAACGATGCCTCTTCCTGGATGTCCCTTTAAACCCTTTAACTTCATTTTAAAAAAAACTTTTTCGAGATCATTGTACATTTTTAAAAAATATTTCTTTATTTATTTGGCTGAGCCAGGTCTTAGTTGCGGCACGCAGGATCTTTAGTTGCGGCATGCAAACTCTGAGCTGCAGTATGCATGTGGGATCTAGTTCCCTGGCCAGGGATGGAACCCGGACCCCCTGCATTGCGAGTGCGGAGTGTTAGCCACTGGACCACCAGGGAAATCCCAAGATCGTTGTAGATTCTAATGCAGAGATATCTCTCTCATACCCTTCACCAGGCTTCTCCCAACAGTGACATTTTATAAAACTGTAGTACCACATCGAGATCAGGATATTGGAATTGCTACATCCCACCCATGGATTCGTATTTCCCACTTTACTTGTACTCATGTGTGAGTTTTCTCTGCAATTCTATCAGCTGCATAGGTTTGTGTCTCCACCACAGCCCAAGGGCAGAGTGGCTCTGTCGTAAGAGTCCCTCATGTTGCCCCTTTCCTGTCATCTCCTACCCTGGCCACCGCTCATCTGCTCTCCGTTCCCATATTTTTGTCACCTCAGGGACGTTACAGATGGAATGGTACATCGTGTAACCTTCGGGGACTTCCTTCCTACACTCAGCGTCATTCCCAGAGATCCACCCCGGGTGTGTGTGTATCAACAGCGTGTTCACAACTCAGACCTGCTGAGTGGGCGTGGACGGACCACGGGTGCACCTGTCGAAGGATGTCTGGGTAATTTCCAGTTTGGGGCTATCACAAATAAAGCTGCTATGATCACATGAGTACACATTTTTGTGTGAACAGAAGTTTTCATTTCTCTGAGATAGGTGCCCAAGAGTCCCTCTGGAACTGTGTTCGGTTGTCTTTGTTTTGTTTTGTTTTTTCGGCCGCACAGCTTGTGGGATCTTAGTTCCCCAACCAGGGATCAGACATGGGCCCTCAGCAGTGAAATCATGGAGTCCTAACCACTGGACCACCAGGAAATTCCCTGCTTTTTTTTGTTGGTTTGTTTGTTTGTTTCAAATTCCTTTCTCACAGGAAATCCTGCCACTCATTCCCTGAGTTGAGTTTTGGGGGATGAGGCGAGGAGAGGGAGGGAGGTGGGCAGGGCCTGTGGGCAAAGGGGAGATTTCACCCTCATGCCCGGCCTGGTACAGAGACCAGGAGTTGAAGACCAGAACAAGCGAGCTTCAGGCCAATGCCTATGTCAGAATGGAATGGCCTCCCCTTCTCACATAACATCTTTGCAAATTTGGGCTCTTTGGAGACCTAGGATGTCCCCACATAATTTGGAAGGACGGGGGCCCTCCAAGAGATGGGCAGTTGTCCTTCAGGGCGACTAAGCCTGAGGCCTGCAGGGCCTCACCCTAACCCTCCCCCTGCCCAGCAGGCACACGCAGCTCAACAGACCCAGAGGTGGGTCTGTTCCCCCCACCTTGAATCTGGGTGTGACTCTTACAGCACCCAACAATTCAACGTGGAAGGAGTGAGGCTCTGCGGCTCCCACCTCTACTTTGGAAGTTTACGCCAAGGCATAAGCCTGACTTTCCGCAGACTGCCACGTTTGGAGGAAGCCCAGGCAGCCTGTGGAGGAGTGCTTGGCTGCCAGTGTGAGACCAAAGCCTTCTCCGGCCTTCCCGGTCCAGCCGCTAGGTCGGCTACTTACTCAACACCACGTGGGTCACAAGAACCGCCCAGCTGAGCCCACTCAGTCACCGAATCGTGAGTGGTAATACACTGATGCTGTTCTATACCTCTCTGTTTTGGGGTGGTTTGTTACGTGCTGCTAATCCTGTGTCTCCCAGGGACAGCTCTGTGCACTGTGCTCCAGGGAGGCCTTATTTATTCAATGACACCCATTATTTTCCAGCCAGGATTCTGGACGCTCGCCTGGTAGCAAGAAGAGCACCTTTTTTTTTTATCAATTTTAAGATGCACATCGTGTTCACTTTTTAACATCTCTGAAAATGGCACGAATCTTACAGTTTTACAGTCAACTGCAAGGCAGTGTGTGAAAATGTCTATCGATGCTTCCTTGAAAGTTCCAGAAAGTGCCATCAGCAAACCATCTTCAACTTCAGGAAACACAGAAATAATAATTACAGTATCAATAGTGGCAAAGTTGTACAAGAGCGCAAAACATTTTCACTATGATGAACATGGACAAAAGTAAAGACGTTAATAGCAGAATCCCAGCAGCTGCTGTTTAAGCAGCTCCCGCTCCAGAGGGGCTCATCTGGATTCCCCCAGAGAGGGCTCAGAGAGCGGCAGCGTGCTCCCTCAGGACACACAACCTGCGCGGCCCCAGCCCACCGCTGCCTGGCTTCGGGGGCCTGGCGGGGGCCTGGTGGGCGGTCAGGCGGTGCAGCTCGGTTTGGGGGGCGGCCGGGTCCGAGGGTCCCGACCGGCGGGGCCGCCGGGGAGCGCAGGGGCAGACGCGGCAGAAGGCCTGACGGAAGTGGGAGCCCAGGAAGGCGTAGAGCAGGGGGTTCAGCGCCGAGTTGCTGTAGGACATGCAGTGCGCCCAGATCTTGAGCGCGTAAGCTGCGTAGCTGCGGGGATGCCAGGCGCCCGCCGGGCCTAGCGCCTGCAGCACCAGGAACAGCTGGATGGGGCCCCAGCAGGCGGCGAAGAGCAAGACCACGGCCGCCACCAGCCGCGAGACCTTGGCCCGCACAGCGCCCGCTCGCTCCGCCTGCAACTGCCCCTGGGGAGGGGGGGAGGGGGGGAGGGGGTATGAGGGAAGGCGAAGGACCGGCAGGGGCGACACCCAGGGCTCTCCGCTACTTGACCCTCTTAAATTCCCCCCCCCGCGCCACCCTCCTCAGATGCACCTCACTCCCCCCTACTGTGCCATCCCCCCATCCCCTGCCCGGCCGCGCCCCCATCCACCCAGCCGCGCACCTGCAGGGCGCTGTCGCCGGGCGCGGGGCGCACGGCGGACCGGTCCAGGTGGCGCAGCATGGCCCCGTAGCAGGCGCAGGTGGCGACCAGCGGCAGCAGGTAGAGCGCCAGCAGGTTGTAGAGCGCGAAGGCGCGCTCGAAGGAGCGGCTGGGGAAGACCTCGCTGCAGTAGGTGCGCGGTCCGGGCGAGAGGCGATGTAGGGCGAGAACCGGCGCGGACACGGCCGCGGAGCCTGCATCACAGGCCCGGCTGAAGACCTGGCCCGGGGGACGAGGGGCGCGAGGGGGCCCGGGCCCTGGTCTCCCCGGTGCCTCTAACCCCGGTTAGGGTTAGGGTTAGGGCAACGGACATTGAGCGCCTCCTAGGCGCGCGTCTGCCCGGGTCCGCGCCCTCAGTAGCCCTCGCAGGGAATGCCATTGCGTCCATTTCCCAGATGAAGGAGCGAGGTCCAGGGAGAGGCAGTGAGTGTGTGTGTGGAGTGTGAGCCCAGGGCACAAAAACTTGTCCCCCCTACCCCGTGCGGCCTCCGCGCTGCACTCACCCGCCCAGATACTGAGGCTGACAGCCAGCGCCAGGTGGGGCGTGCGGCGGTGCAGGGCGCGCAGCGGGAACACAGTCACGTACCAGCGGTCCACGCTCATGGCGGTCAGGGTGGCGCACGTGGCCTGCACCGAGACCTGGGAGGGACGGGAGCCCAGCGTGTGGCCCCCTGCCTGGTCTGGACCTTTCCCTGTCTGCGCCCTCCTTGCGGGTCCCCCACTGTCCAGCCACTCGAATACAGGCAGGACCTGTCCCGGGGGGGGGGGTCTCCAGGGCCCACAAGTTGAAGGGGCAGGAGAGGAGGGGATGTCAGAGAGGAGCCCAGGGTGGTGGGGGAGGGCGGAGTCATTAGGGGTAGGCTGAGGCCCCCAAGACTGAGACCAGGAGAGGCAGATGCATCCTAGGATCCCGAGACGGGTGGGGCAAGAAGTAGCAGGGCTCCGAGCGCCCGCCACCCCACTCCCCGCCCAACCCCCATTGTCCCCCGTCTTCCTCCCTCCCACCCAGTCCAGGCTTCACCTGCTCCAGCCCCACCCACCCACCCCCAGACTCTGTCCCCGCCCCGCCCACCTCCACGCCCAACAGGAGGTCACACCGACTCCTCCCTCTGGCTCCCCGCCCACACCCACTCCTCCCCCTGGCTCGCGTACCGCTTCCCCCAGCCCGCTTGCCCCCAGCCCACGCACCTGCTGGATGTAGTTGAGGAACTTGCACATGAAGTCGCCCAGCACCCAGGCGGGCAGCGGGTAGAGCAGAGCGGTGAAGGGCACGCAGCACAGCAGGAACGTCAAGTCCGTGACCGCCAGGTTGGCTGCAGGCGGGGGACGCGCGGGTGCTAGATGTGGGGTGCATCTGCCTAGCCGCCCAGCGCCCTGGCCCAGCCCACTGGGCCTCGCCTTTGTCCCAGTGACCAGCAGGGTGGCTCGCGAGGCCCCCAGAGAGGTCCCGACATCCGTGGGCAGAGAAGTTGGGGCACCCTCCTCTCACCCTTTTATATTTCATACACCCCCCAGCAGGGGCTTCATAGCTGTTCAAGCAGCAATGGACCCTGCTCACCCCTGTGGGGGTTGCGAGTAGGCCCCCGCCCCTCTGAGCCTCAGTTTTCTTACCTGAAAATTGGGTAGAGTGGTGTTGCCCAACAGCCGACATAGAATGGGGAACACTGACTGAGTACACAGCCGGGCAGGGCACCCCCATCACACAACTGTGTAAACTGAGCCTCTGGGGCAGAGGGCGCAAACCGGGGGCCCGCGGGCCACGCAGTCTTTCCCCCACTCCTTTTATTCATCGGACACCATGTTATAAGAACCACATTTCAATCGGACATCTTCCTTGAGTGGCATGGCCAGCGCTCCATGGGCCACACCCTCCAACCTCCCTTTTAACTACTCCGGCCACCGTGGAACCCTCCAACGCCAGAGTTTGCGACCTCCAGCCTAAGGTACAGGGACAATAGGGAAAGGACAGGGAGCCCTGCTTGGGAGGGGAGAGATCCCTATCTAAGAGGACTCCGACGCACCGCTAGGGGCGCCCCTGGCCCCTCCGCCCTCGTGGCGACCCCCGGAATGGCCCGCAGGCACCGCGCAGCGCCTGGGCGCTCACCGATGTAGAAGTTGGTCACCGTCCGCATCTGCTTCTGGCGGCAGATGACGAAGATGACAAGCGAGTTCCCTGCCAGGCCCAGCAGCATCAGCGCGCCAAAGAAGAGCGGCACTAGCCAGGCGTCCACGGGCCACGGCGCCGGGGCCGGGCCGTCCGAGTCGTTGGCGCCACAGCCAGGACAGCTGGATGCGTTGGCCAGCGCCCACCAGGACGCGTTGGGCCCGGACGTGGCCAAGGCGCGCATTGCCGCCCTCTTCCTCCCAGCCGCCCTCCGGGATTGCGCCCGGGGATGGGGCAGTGACCCTCCTCCCGGCTGCCCTCCTGGGATGCGCCACAAGGTCTGGAGCGCGGCTTCGCTGGGCTCCGTGGATTCTCCGCTGGTGCTCAGCCGCCGCGCGTTTATACCCCGCATCCCACCGTGTCCCCGCCTTCCCGCCTCTCCTGCAGCCGCTGGCCACTCCTGTGCGCCCTGCGGTTCACCAGCGCAGCACCCTTCTCTCCCATTCCCTCCGCCCCCCCCACCTTGGGGGCCAGGATAAGAGCACAGGAGGGGGGAGGCTGGAGGAGGGGCTTGGGGCGGAGCAGGGGTGAGGTAGGCTTCCCAGAGGCTGCTGTGGACCCGGGAAGGACCGATCCTACCCCAGGGGAGGGAAGGGTAGAGACCCACCAGCAGGAAAAGCAGGGGGACAAAGCAAGCCACAGAGTCTAGGGAATGAGGCAGAGGCCATGACTTTGACCTTCCATGGGGCTGGGGCTCCCGGTGGGTGGGCCCCGCCTGGCGGTGAGGTCAGCCCTCAGAGGTCCTCCGTATCTGCTGCCAGGGTTTGCCCCAGGACACTGGCGAGCCATGGAGGTTCAGGGCAACAGAAGGATGCCCGGGATCTTGTGGTTAGAAGATGCCTGTTCTTAACCTCAAACAAAACAAAAGAAAAACAAAAAAGGAACCAAAACTCAACCTCCCCAGGACTTTGCTGCAAATCAGACCCCTTGAGAGGGTCCACCTCCCACCTAACGGGCATTGGTTGGCAGATACCAGCACTGGGACACAGACACCTGTGCTGCTGGTAGTGGGAACCAGGTGGAGGGAAGTTTATAAAGGATAATGTCGATCGCCAAACCCACACCCAGAAATGTACCCCAGATACTAGCCTGTGAGGCACGAAACAGGGCACTGGCATGTTCTAAGTAGCAAAAGAAAAGATGATGCCGTCTGTGTAAAAAAGACTAAAAGGGGGAAAAGAAATGAATAAATATGCATGGGCATCAAAGGGCATCAAATATCTCCAGAAGGAAGTACTAGGAGCCTGGGGGGGAGACAGGCTTCAACATCATTCTTGACAATGGCCTAAAAATTCAGAAAAGGAAAAAAAAATCCCTTTGGGGTGGTAATGAGGGCCAGGTTAGCATGAGGAGACCCAGGGATACTCCACGGGCATGGAGGAACTGTCCTGGGGAGGCTGCTCAGTTGAGTGGGCCTGGGAGAGAACGCAGCAGGGGGCTGGACCTTGGAGGGGGCCTCGACGGGGGTGGGGGTGGGGTTTAGCAGCAACGGCTCATGGACTGGCCCAGGGTCTGGGAGGGTGTTAGGAAGGTGACGACAGGGACTTGGCAGTCCAGTGGTTAAGACTTCCCGCTTCCACTGCAGGGGACACAGGTTCGATGCCGGGTCGGGGATCCCACATGCCAGGCTGCGAGGCCAAAAAAAAAAAAGAAGGTGAGGACAGGAATGAGTGAGGCCCCAGAATCACGGCAAGGCCCAGGCTGCGTCCTGTAGAGTTAGCACATCTATCGAGCAGCTGGTCATCATGGGCCAGAGCTGCAGACCAAACATCCCGGCCCCCAGATCCCCCGCCCAAGCACTCCCCCCAAAGGTACCATCTCCCAAGTTGTATCACCTTGATTTTTTCATATTTATCTACATGAGGTCACACACTGTGTGCTTTCTTGGGTCTTGTAATAGTTCCTCCTCCTTTTTCTTTTTTTATTTTATCCCCTCTTGCTCTTTATACGTTAAAGCAATCGGGTTGTTTGTCCTGTACAATTTCCACCAGGCTGGATCTGGGGGTTGCATCCCTGTGGTGTCTCTTATCGTGGTCCTAGTTCCCCATTTTTCTTTCTTTTTTTTTTTTAAATTTACTTATTTATTTATTTACTTTTGGCTGCGTTGGGTCTTTTTTGCTGCACGCGGGCTTTCTCTACTTGCCGCGAGCGGGGGGCTACTCTTGGTTTTGGCGCGCGTGCTTCTCACTGCGGTGGCTTCTCTTGTTGTGGAGCACAGGCTATAGGCGCATGGGCTTCAGTAGTTGTGGCACACGGGCTTAGTTGCTCCACGGCATGTGGGATCTTCCCGGACCAGGGCTCGAACCCATGTCCCCTGCATTGGCAGGCGGATTCTTAGCCACCGCGCCACCAGGGAAGTCCTTCCCCCCCCCCCACCCCACTTTTCTTGTAGAATGAAGGGTGGATTCTAGATTCTAGAGCAGGTTTAATTCTCTGTTCTTAACCCTCGGGTCAAAAACCAGGTCTGTCATCAAAGGCCCCACCCCCACCCCATCTCATCGGTCTGTCCCTTCTCCTCCACCTCTATTCTGCTCCTCCCCCCTTCACCTAGTACCCTGCTCTAGCCATTCTGGATGCCCCAGGGCCTTTGCACTGACTGTTCCCTCTGCCTGGCATACCCCTCCCACTTTTGCAGGCTGCCAGTCCTCTTTCCAAAGGTCTCCTCTTCCCTAGCCCAGGGCGGGGAGGTCCTGTTTGATCACTGCTGGGTCCGGAAAGCACAGCCCCCACCCCAAGGACAGTGAGCATTTGCTAAATGAAAAAACTCTAAAAGGCAGAAGGAGGTGGGGTTAGCTTTGTTCTATTTTTAGAGAAGAGTAGATTGAGGCACCCAGCCAGGACTCCAGAGGCTGCACTTTACAGAGGACAGGGAGGGGTCTGGTGGAAGGAAAGCCCTGTTGGTGCTGGGTGGGGGTAGCATGGGTCATTTCATCTGTCCAAGCCTCTGAAAAGGACGTCCACTTCCTTCCTCCTTCCCCAGGCCTCAATTTCGCCATCTGTCCCCCTAGGGCTGGGTGCCGTGCCCACAGCCCCGCCTGGGCGCAGGACAGGCGCGGCCTTCTGCCCCGGTTTCCCCGGGGCTGGGTGCCGCCCCCTCAGTGTCCCCGTCCGTGCCTCGGGGCTGGGTGTCCCCGGCCCGCAGCTCGGGCTCGGCCGGGACGTGGCCGCGACTCCACCGGGCGCGTCCAGCCTCCAGGCTCCGCCCCGCCCCGCCTCCGGCCTCCCGTCACTTCCTGCCCGGCCCAGAGAAGGCCCTGCCGGGCGGCGGCGACAACAGCAGCGGCGTGCAAGCTATGGTGGCGCTGGAGAACCCGGAGGGCGGCTCGGAGGAGGCGGCGGCGGCGGCGGGGGTCGCCCCGGGCGGGCGGCGGACGCTGTGAGCGCGGCGGGCGGGCGGGCGCGGCGCGCTTCCGGGCTCCGGGGCCCCCCCCTCTTACCCCCTCCCGGGCTGCAGCCCCCGGCCCGCCCCGCCCCCTTTCCTGGGGGGTACCCCACTCGGGTGGAGCGGGGTGGTGGTGGGCTTTGCTGTCAGTGGGTGTTTCCCGGGGAAACCCCATCCCCGTACTCCCGGGCCTTTGCCGGGGCGCAGGGGGCACCCCTGTGTCCGCGTGTGCGGACCCCCGGCGCCCGAGCTTCGGGGGTCCCGGGCGCCGCGTCGGGTGAGGCGGTGCCGCTGCGCGCGGTGTACCCGGAATCCGCGCTGGTGGTGTTCTGGGTATTTACCCACTTGCGGCTGTTCCTGTCCCCCAGCCGGGGATTTACCCCCCAGCCAGTCCTGTGTACCCGGCGGGGTTGTGAGCCCCCCACCTCCCGGTGGACGCGCTCTTTGTTTTTCTCCGGGTAAATACCCAAATGAATGGGGGGCTTACAGACCCGGGCCAACACGAGCCTGTGTGTCCTGGGACGTGGACTGGAGGCAGGTGGGCGGCCCCATATGGGTATGCCCCCCTCCCCCAGGTTCGCAGATCTCTTTCTAACCCGAGTGTTGGTGCAGAAACCCAGGTGGTCCACCCTGGCTGCTGGGGTTTCATTTCTGCTTCTTCGTGTGCCCTTCCTAGTGGCCCCGGGCGGGCTGTTACCCCTTCGGTGCCTCGGTTTCCCCATCTGTAAAATGAAATAACAGCGGTCCTCTATTTGAGGGGCTGGGGTCAGTGACCCTGCACTTGGAGGTGCCCAGCAAAGTGGAGGGTCCATTCTTTAATAATTATCTTAAATACTTCACTATTGTAGGTGTTTTGTTATTTTAAAATAATTTTCTCATTTTGGTATTTTGTGATTGCTTTATTATTATTATATTTGTTATTACTTTATTGTTATTATTACCCAGAAGCTGTACTGGTCTCTACAGATGTGGTTATTTAAGGGGCCTTAACCCACTCGAAGTGGGTATTTACCTGCCAGGTGGGTCCCTCCAACCTGCCCCCATCCCCCCTCACCTCCATTCCCGGGGCGGGAGAGGGGGGCTGCTGCTCCTTCTGTCTGCCCATCCCAGCCTGAGTCACCTCCGCTCTGAGCCCTCCTTGGTTTCCTGCTAGAGAAAGTAGGTTCCTCTTTGGCCTGTTCCTGGGGGAGGGGCAGGTGCCAGAGAGAGGGTGTGTTTGCCTAGAGGAGTTGGGTGTTAAAGGCCCCATCTCAAAACCCTCAGGGAGAATTGGGGGAGGCAAAGGAACCCGTCCTCCTCAAACCCAACCTGACTTAGCAGCTGTTTCCACTGTCAGGCCTGTCCACCCCTGTTGGACGCTGGCCCCTGCCATGGTGCAGACATTTCCCAAGGCCTGCTGGGTCCAGGAAGCCTCACGTGCCCCACCTGGTTGGTCAGTTTCCCCATCTGTAAAGTGGTCTCTTTGGGTGGCTGGGGAAGCAGATGAGCTGGCCCTCGGGTGAGTGTGTAAACAGAAGTTCGGGTATTCATTCAACAAGCAGCTATCGGGCACCTGCAGTGGGCCAGGTGCTGGGGACACAGGAGCAGCCAAGAAGGACCTTGTCCTTATCGTGCGAGTTAGTGAAGGAAGTGAGAATTAAGAAGGAAACAAGTATGAGGACCGGCTGGTTTCTGATGCTAACCGGTGAAACCGGAAACAAACGGGGCTGATTGGACTCGTTGGGGGGTGGGGCAGTTTCTCCCAGGAGGTAACTTTTGAGCTGGGACCAGAAGGAGCCAGAGAAAGGGTTCTTCAGGCAGGAGGCTGAGCACATGCAAAGGCCCTGAGGCGGGCTGTTCCAGGTCAGCTTCCGATGCAGTAAAAGGGCCCTGTGCCTGGAGCAGGGGCAATGAGGCGGAGAGAGATGGGTGTTGATGTTCTGATGTGGATGTATTTTATATAAAGTTTATGCTGTCCTCCACCCCTCCTCCCCAGCGTTCATTACAAATCTGCTGCCCGCTCCGCCTGTCCACTCTGTGGCTCCAGGCTCTGCAGTCTGCCCCAGGCTCCTGCTGGAATCTCCTGGAATCCGAGAGGGTAGTGAGGCCCCAGGAGGCCTGTGGGACCAGGCAGCAGACCTGCAATGCCAGGCCAGGGAGAGGCTGGGCCTTGTCCTGAGGGTGCTGGGGAGCCACAGGTGATGGTGGAGCAGGTCAGGGAGCAGCTGGATCTTTAGTCCAGTGGGCTGTGGTCTGAGGGGTCCAGCGAGACCTGAATTTGAGCCCCTTTGACCACTGTGGCCCCAGAGGGAAGCAGGAGGCTGGATGGTTCAGGGGAGTGGTCCTGTTCAGACCACGTTCGAATCCTCGTTCCACCCCGGGTCCCGAGGTGACAGGGAGCCCCATTTCTTGGAGCCCCATGTCCTGAGGGCCCGAGCTCTCTCACTGAGTCCCACCCTGCTCCGAGGTTCCCCGACAGCTCCCCCCGGATGTGGTCCTGTTATCTGCCCCGCCAGGCCACCGTCCTGGCCTCCGTCCATCTGCGGGGTGGAGACACAGGCCCTGGAGCCACAGCGAGGCCACAGCTGAATCTGGAGCTTGGGGTGGGGGTGCCTGGGCCTCAGGAAGATTGCGTCCAGCCTCAGAATTGAGGGCTCTGTACTGACTTGAGTTGCCCTGCCCTGTCCCAGCTGCCCTCTTTGCAGCTGTGGGGTCTCGGGATAATGACTTTGCTCCTCGGTTTGCAAATCTGTATAACGGGCATCAGAACAATAGTACTTGCCTCCTGGGGTGATGGTGAAGGCAATCGCTTAACCAGGCTGTGATCAATGGTGTGGCCCACGGGGTGAGCTCCCAGTCACAGGAGGAAACCAAACAGATGGCAGCTTGGGGAAAGGTGTGTGTCCTGGTTCCTCTTGGCTCTGAGTGCCCCTCCCAGACCAGCAGGGGCCATCGCTATCCCCACTTTGCAGAGAAAGAGCTGAGGCTCCAGGTCACACAGTGAAGCATCCGTCGTAGCTGGGATTCAAACTCAGGGCTGAGCTTCCAGGCTCTACCCCTGCCTGCGTGTCTCCTAGTCTCCTCATTTTTTTTTTTTTTTTCTTGGCTGCACTACGCAGCTTGTGGGATCTTCTTTCCCCGACCAGGGATTGAACCCTGGCCCCGGCAGTGAAAACGCCGAATTCTAACCACTGGTTGTGTGTCTCCTATTGTGCCTGCATGAGTTTACCCATCAGGTAATTTTTCATAGATTTTTGCCTGAAGTGTCATCCATGGAGCCTGCCCCACCCCAACCTAAGACAGGGCTGAGGCTCGTCAGCCTATTTGCTTCGTGATCAAGATGTAACAGCCTTTCTGGCCAGGGCAAAAAACTTAAGGCTGGGGACTCTTTACATATGTATAGACCTTGGTGAGTGTGGGCTTCAATCCTAACTTCTTTGAGGCACCTTGTCCCACTGTCCTAGGGCTTCATGGCATTTTCTAGCGCCTGTTTGTGGGGCAGGGGTCACGCTTCTCTGTTTAATTTGTGTCTTGGGAACTTTGAACACTAGGAAAGTTTGGGTGGAATTCTGGACTCTGGGTCCTACTCAGTCTCGGAATCGTGAGATTTTGCTGGAGACCTGATTGGGCAGTTATTTTTTTGAGCATCTACTGTATGCCAGGCAGGGCTACAGTGGACACCAAACTCTGCCCGCATGGAGATCACGGTGGGTGGTGGGCAGGGTGGTAGAACGTGTGGCCATCAGGAGAACAGAGCAGTGAGGGGGCGGGTCCCCCTGAGGAGGTTTGAGCAGAGGCCAAAAGGAGATGGGAGTGAGCCATTCGGAGCCTGGGGTGTGGGCACCGGGCCGGGGCGCAGCTGGTGCAGAGGCCCAGAGGCCGGGCTGCCGGGCGGGCTGGAGTGGAGGCGCAGGGGGAGGGGGAGGGAGAGCCCTGGCACCCTAGACCCTCTTAGGCTGAATCCACCACTGGCTCCCCGGCGTGAGGGTTTCTGAGCCGGGTGGGACCCTCCTCTCAGCCTGTGGTCAGGGGCTGACCAGGGAGGAGGCCCTGCAGCTTCTTGCCGGGAAGTTTCCATTCAGTATCCCCCCCCTCCCTCTCGTGTGGCCTCCTGCTGCCTGGCCCTCGGGTCCCCAGCGGGAGGCCTGCCTGGGCTGCTAATCCATCTCCAGGATTAGTGCTCCGGGTGGGGGTGGGGGGAACCACTCTGTCCACCTCCCCCATCCAGCAAGGGGGCCCCTGGGGCATGAGTCAGGTGGGCCGGGGCATCACCTTAGCTCCTGGGGGCCGTTTTCTGGGTTATCTTCTGTTGGAAGCCTGGGGTTGGGGGTGAGGGGATGCTGCATCAAATGAAGTCTCGAGAATCTCCCAGAGGAGGGAGACTCTGGGCCTCACCAGCTTGCAGCTCAAACCTGGAAGCCTGGGGGAGTGGGCAGCAGCTTTCTTGGCCTCCCACCCAATGTGTGGCTCCCCTTCTCTGACCCTTGGTTTACTAACCTGTCCTCAACGGTCCCTGCTTCCCGGGTGATGTGACGATGAGACACAGTGACATTTTAAGGGCTGCACATGTGATAGGGGGTGAGCTTCCCATTGTGGAGGGAAACCAAGCAGGGGATGGCTGTGAGAGAGTGGCGATGGTAGGGTTGTGCCTGGGCGTCCTGGTCTGTCTTGGCCCTGAGGACTGCCCCCTCACACCTGGCCCACAGGCCCCTTCCGGGCTGCCTGCCCGCTCTAGCCAGCTCCCAGGTGAAGAGGCTCTCGGCCTCCAAGCGGAAGCAACACTTCATCAACCAGGCTGTGCGGAACTCAGACCTCGTGCCCAAGGCCAAGGGACGGAAGAGCCTCCAGCGCCTGGAGAACAGTGAGCAAGGGTCGATGGGCGCCTCCTGGGGGCTCCTAGGCCTCAGACAGCAATGGTGCGCGTGTTCTGTTATCTGAGCCTGGCCCTGAGCGGGACAACGAGAGGGAGCTCTGGGCATTGGAGCTGGGGCTTTAAAGGAGGTGTAGGAGTTCAACAAGCCAAGCCAGGGCTAGGTAGGAGGAGTTCTGGAGGCTGGATCGTTCCTGTGCCTTCTGGGAAAGACAGCTGGAGCGTGGAGGAGGGGAGGCTGGTGAGAGTAAAGGCCCTAAATATAGAGGTGTGGGGGAGGAAACATGGTCCTCTGGACCCTGTGGAGCCTGGCGGGGGCTCGGGGGGGGCCTGAATGCAACCCCCAGCCCAGAGACCGTCTGTTTCCATCTAGCCCAGTACCTCCTGACCCTGCTGGAGACAGACGGAGGCACACCTGGCCTGGAGGATGGGGACCTGGCGCCCCCGGCAGCACCCAGCATCTTTGCAGAGGCCTGCAGCAACGAGACCTATGTCGAGGTGGGGCCCTGTATCCTGCCCTGGGTTCTCCCACCCACCACCAGGCACTGCCTATGCTGGACCCTGTGCCAGGAGCACCCATCCCCTCCCTGGTCCCTTGATGAATACCCCGGGTCTCCCTCCAGCGACCTGAAACCCACCCACCCCAGAACCTTCCAGCACCCGTGGTTCATCTGCTTATCACACTTGGAATTACTGATGGGATTGGGGGTGTGTTTGGTTCATTTCGATTCCCTGCCCCACACAGGTGGGTCCGCAAGTGCCCCACGAACTCCTGGCCGGCCCAGTGGTCACATGTGTGCACAAGGAGTATTTCTGTGCACTTGTGGCCCCCCCAATGTGCATTAGCCAAATGGGGAAACTGAGGCTCGAGGGCTTGCAGTCATTAGTAAGGGCCTGCCTGCCTCTCTTCCAGGTCTGGAACGACTTCATGAACCGCTCTGGGGAGGAGCAGGAGCGGGTCCTCCGCTACCTGGAGAACGAGGGCAGGAGCAAGGCGCGGAGGAGGGGCCGCGGGGAAGACAGGCGGAGAGGTGGGCCTGGGTCGGGGGTGGGGCTGCGGGGCAGAGGTTTGATGCCGCCCCCCCCCTCCTGGTGTGGGAGGGCGGGGTCAGGGCAGGTGGGGAGGAGCCCGGTGTGTGTGGGGGGGGGGGGGGGCGCCAGGGCAGGTGGGAGGAGCCTGGCGTGTGGGCGGGGCCTGCGGCTCACTCCCACCTCTGCCCCACTGCATGGACTCTTGCAGAGGACCCGGCCTACACGCCCCGCGAGTGCTTCCAGCGTATCAGCCGGCGTCTACGAGCCGTTCTCAAGCGGAGCCGTATTCCCATGGTGAGTACCAAGCCTGGCCTTGGCCTTGTCTCTTTCCACTTGCTTGGTCTCTTTTGAAGGCCCTTTTTCTCAGCTTCTCAATCAGGGGCAGGGTGAGGGGAGACCAGTAACCCAGTGAACGTGGTGTGATGGAGCAGACAGGGCAGGATATAGACTAGTGAGATCCGAGTGCAGGACCCAGGGCTGGGCAAGGGTTCTCCTTGAGGGTGGGAGGGACAGGGGCAATGAAGGTGGGTTTTGAAGGATGTGTAGGAGTTCACCAGGCCAAAGACTCGGAGATTCAAAGGTTTGGATGTGTCTGAGTGCCTGGTATCCTTGGAAACGGTTAAGTAGCCTCATGTAGTGAGTCAGAGGCCACATTTGAACCCAGGGCTTTGGGCTCCAGAGGCTGTCATGGATGTGGGGGGCCTGGACATCTTGGCTAGGGTGCCACAGTCGGCCTGACCCCTGGGCCTGCCTCTCCTGCAGGAAATGCTGGAGACCTGGGAGGAGCGGCTGCTGAGGTTCTTCTCTGTGTCCCCCCAGGCCGTGTACACGGCCATGCTGGACAACAGGTGACTGGGTGGGTGGGGGTGGGTGCCGTGAGCTCCCCCGGTGTCTGGCTCTGGCCACTCAGCATCCATTCCCTGCAGCTTTGAGAGGCTCCTGCTTCATGCCATCTGCCAGTACATGGACCTCATCTCAGCCAGTAAGTGCCTGGCAGCCCCTGGGACCCCAGTTGGCTGATTCAGTCTGGGGGAAACCAAGGCTGGGCTTCCCCGGGGTCTGCTTACCCGGTGGCAGGCTTTGGAAGAGGAGGGACAGCGTGAACACAGAGGTGGCAGTGCGATGCTGCCTTGATTCGTCAGAAGCGCCTGTACCTCTGGCCCCACGATGGATGATGCTGTGCACACAGACTCCCCTCCACCTGCATCTTCAGGGCTGGGGAGAGAGGGGCCTGTGTGGGGCTGATGAAGCTGGGCCTCCAGGGACCCCAATGTCTGCAGAGTTCGCATTTAGCTGTAGCCCCCCTCCACTGTGCCACACATGTGACTTCTGGCAAGTCCCTTCTCCAGCCTGTGTGCCCCTTTTACGATGGGAGTGATCTTGGGACACAGCCCCCCGCCCCCCCATGGAGGGTCCTCGCAGACCCTTGCTGGCCCTCGGCATCCCATCGGGTCCTCTGTCTCCACGCCCGTCTCTCTGCCTCCTGCCTGGAGTTGCTGAGGAGACAGTTTCCATGGCAACCCCAGGATGGTTCCTCTCAGGCTGCCTGGGAGGGAGATGCAGCCCCCACACTTGCTTTTGTTCCCACTGACTCAGGATGGAGGGGCTGGACTGGGGGTGCCTCTCTGCGGGTGTGGAGCCGTGGCCTGAACATAGGAGGTGGGGCCTGGCAAGATGGGGAGCAGGGGAAAGGGAGCCGCCGGGCCAGAGGCTGGGAGGCGGGCCCAGCTTGGGTTGTGTATAGCTATGGTTCAGGTTTTGGGGTGGCGGGAGGTGGGTGAAGGGAGGTTGGTGGAGCCTGGGCCACCGGGGGCCTAGGTGATTCCCTCTGAGGGCAGGGATGGAGGTGGGAGACCAAGGGTCAGGGCGGGACCCTCGTTCAGTCCCCTTGGCCTCGGGCCAGTGTGTCTCGGTGGTGCGTGCGTCTCTGTGCGCGTTGGACACGGGATAAGTAACGGGAGAGGAAGGAACAGCTCGAGCTGCTCTCAGCGCCTGGCCTGGGACCTGGGGGATCGGGTCAGCCCAGCTCGTGGGGACCTGGGGCAGGACAGGCCGAGGGCTGGGCCCCTGTGTGCCACAACCCTCGCCTTCCTCCCTGTCTTGCCTGTCCCCCGGCAGGTGATGACCTGGAGGGCAAGCGGCAGATGAAGGTCAGCAATCGGCACCTGGACTTCCTGCCGCCGGGGCTGCTCCTGTCCGCGTACCTGGAGCAGCGCAGCTGATGGCGGCCCTGCCCCCGGCCCCGCCTCCCCAGTGCCAAGACCTCCCGTAGCATCACTGAAATATCTTTATTATTTTTAGAATTTTCCCTTGGAAACGTGCTCTTCCCCTTGGGGTGGCTCCCGCACCGCACCCCTTCCCCGCCCAGCTTTCCGGGTTAAAGCTGGCGGCTGGGCTGCCCCGCACGAGCACAATTCGCCCTACTCCCGCCCCGGGGCCTAGACTCGGGAGGAGATGCCTGGCCTGGTCACTTCCCTGTCCCTTCCTGGGTCAGCGTTTTTGGCCCCGTGTGAAGCTTAAGCGAGGAGGGAGAGGCTGGGTTTTTATCATTTTTAATGAATTTGGTGTGATTTGTTGTAGATTTTTAAATTTCCCTTTTGCGAAGAAAAACCAAAAACTTGCCCCAAGTGATAAATTGGGGGGCTTCATTCCAGTCCCTGCTTGACCCTCTCCCAGTTTTTGGCTTGGGTGGAGGGTCTCTGGGGCCCTGCCCCTCGCCCTGGGAGCATTACATTTGGGGTGTGTGTGTGTGTGTGTGTGTGCGCGTGCGCGTGTGCATGTGTGTGCCCCGCAGCCCAGGATGGAAGCTGCGTCTTAAAAGCTGGTGTCACCCTCTTTTTGGAATGTGTGTTGCCCTCGCCACTCGCCTTTGGCGGCTGTTAGGGCCCCGTCTGCTCTACACACCCCCCTTCCTTCATACTGAGGATCTGGGACTTCCAGCCAGAAGCCTCTACTCTCAGACTGTCCTGTTCCTCTCTCCATGTCCCCTTGCCCCTGCCCCCAGCCTGGCTCTGGGGTGTCCTCATGCTGGTCACCCTGGCCTGGCACAGGAAGCAGGGCTGGAGACTGCACCCCTGCCCTGCACCCCCGTGTGTGTGGCTAGTTGTGCTTTGGGAAAGGTGGAGCGTTCAATAAATTTCTGGTGCTCTGGTCTGCTGCTGTGGGATTTTCCTTTGGGGCAGGGCCGGGGGCACGACAGGCACTCACGATGCCCTTGTGTCCTGGTCATTGAGGGATGCAGGCCTCAGGGGATGAAGCTTGGTTCTGAGCGACAACCCCCGTGGAGGCAGGTATGTGGGGAGACTGCTAGGAGTGGCCCGGCCCTTGGCTCTGCTGCCCTGGCTGGTCCCCTCCCAGGTGCCCAGGCTCAAACCCCAGCTCTGCCACCTTCCAGCTGTGTGACCTCCAGAAAGGTCACTTGTGGGACTTCCCTGGAGGTGGTCCAGTGGTTAAGACTGCACTTCCACGGCAGGACTGCGGGTTTGATCCCTGGTTGGGGAAATAAGATCCCACGTGCCCCGTGGCATGGCCAAAAAAACCCACAAGTCACTTGTGTGAGCTTCCTGAGTGGCTGAACAAAACACACCACACTGCAGCTTAAAACCACAGGAGTTTATTGTCGCCTGGTTCTGGAGGCCAGAAATGCAAGATCAAGGTGTGGCAAGGCCATACTCCCTCTAGAGGCTCCAGGGAGTGTCCTCCCTGCCTCTTCCAGCTTCTAGGGGCTCCGGCCTCCCCTGGCTTGTGGCTGCATCCCTCCAGCCTCTGTCTCCATCTTCACGTGGCCTCCTTCCTGTGTCTTCCTTCTGTGTGTGTCTGGAAACGGCTGTGCATCCTGCAGGATCCCCCAGCCTGGATTATCTGCTGTTCTCTTGTGATCACGCTGAGGGAAGTTCCCTTCTCACCCGGCCACATCAGGGGTCCCTGCTGCCCACAGGGCTCCTCACTACTGACCTCACCCCTGATCTCCACCTCCCTGAAGGCGGAGTATCTATGTTGATTACTGGAAATTCTACAGGGGAGATTTGTCTCTATTCCCCTGTGTATTTGTTTATTTAACCATTTATATCAGTACGGACGCCTGGGCATTTACTTTCTAGTTTGGGTTATAATCCAATATTCCTTAATTTTATTCCTCAGGTTGTTCCAGATTCGGCTGCTGGGAGCCCTGTCAGTGGCTCCTGTGTGTCACTGAGGCACTCCCATAGTTGCGGGGTTTTATTTATTTATTTGAGCACCCTCCTTACTTTCTGCCGCTACAAGGCGCAGAGGGCTCCTCTGCATATTCTTGCTTCGTCCTAGAACCAGCCCTTTCGCCAAGGAGCCTGGTTCCTTTCCCTGGGGCACCGTTTTAAAAACCAAGATCTGGGCACTGGGTGTGCTGTCTTCCATTTTAACAGGCATTTAAAAAGTTCTACACATAGATGCTAAATAATGGAAATCCCAAGGGCTCGCACGGAGGACACAAGGAGATACTTGAGTAACCCGCTTCGAGGCTCTCACCTGTGATGGGGACCAAATTTCCGGCGCCCAGAGAATGGGCTGGGGCTCCGGGCACGGATGTCAGGATTCTAGGGGAGTTCACAGCCTGCCTCCAGAACTATTAACGCGAACTCCGTCCTGTCCTGGCCCCTGGCTGGTGCGTGGGTTTTTTCCCCCACCCCGCTACTCCAGCCGGGCCCCCAGACAGCCCGGCCCCCCAACCTTTGCCCAGGCGGTGCCGGTCACCCGGTGCACGCTTCCCTGCAATCCTAGGTCTTTCTGGAAAAGACCTTTCAAACTGGGGAGAGTCCGACAGCAGTAGAACCAATTTTTGGAAAACGAATTGCGGATGGGGTTTGAATCTAGAGGGACCCTCAAAGTGTTAGGGAACCTCGCTTAGAGAACCCAGTTATAACACCGCGGATACCAGAAGAAAAAGGGCAAAATATGGAACGCTTCACGAATTTGCGTGTCATCCTTGCGCAGGGGCCATGCTAATCTTCTCTGTATCGTTCCAATTTTAGTATATGTGCTGCCGAAGCGAGCACGATGATGTTTTTGATCCCAGAACTATTTAGAGGGCATAGAATATACGCTTTTACACTAAGGGTGAACTCCATTAAAAACCGGCTCAGCCATTCGTCCCTTCTTTTATGATATTTGTGCAACAATACCTTAACCAAATGGGGTCATTCACTGAAATTGGGAAAGTGGTTTTTTGTTCCACCAAATATGACTCAGGTGGCTGCTGGGAATCCATGGTCGCATGCAAATTATACTGGAAGAGGGGCGGAGCCGGAGCCGCTGCCGTCCCAGAAGTCTCTGGGAAGCGGCTGCGCTGCGCGGGCGAATCTTTGCTCCTGGGAAGATGGCGGCGGCGGAGCCTGGGCATTAGGGCAAGTGCAGGCTGCGGCCACCCGCTCGGCTGGACGCACAGGCCGGCCCGGTGAGTGCGGGGTTGGGGGCTCGGGCGGTCGGCCGGCCTCTGGACGGCGCCGCGGCAGCGCAGAGCGCCGGCCGGGGAAGGCGGTAACTAGCGGGCCCGGGGCGGGGCCTGTGGGGTCAGAGGGCGGGCCTGGAGAGCAAAGGGTGCTGGGTACGCGGCCTGAGTGCGCTGGGCGGGGTCTGGGGGTCGTGGCGGAAACTTGGGGGGACCTGAGGCGCCCCGGGAGTCGGGGCATCCGGAGCAGGGGGAAATCGGGGCGGGACCTGGAACGATCGGGGGAGGGGCCTAAGGTTATACCTCCCCGCGGAGGGCCTGAGGTGCGTTGGGTGGGGGGGCTTGGGGGCGCGACCTGAAGGGCCAGGTGTATGGAGGCGAGGCCTATGGGGTGGTTTGGGAGGCCCTGAGATGAAAACAGAGTTTGGGCCGGGCCTGGGGACACAAGGGGCAAATTGGGAGTGGAGTGTGGAAAGCAAATACTGTAGGGGGCGGGGCCGGAGGGCTTTGGGGGCAGAGCTTAAAGACTGTTGAAGGGGCTTGTGGGCGAGGCCTCGGTGTTCCCGGGCAGGGCTTGAAGAAGCCTGGGGCCTGGGGGTCGTGATTGAGGAAGACGGGGCCGATCGTACTCCCAGTCTCACTGCGCTTTAGTAAAGGTGAAAAGAAATAAGCTTAATCGATGCCCGGCGCATGGAGCGCGCTGAGGAAACGTTCACCGTTCCCGTTGTTAGTTACCTGTGGAAGCCCTGCACCAAGCTGCTGCCCGGCCCCCTCCCTGCCTCTGTCAAAGGCAGCCCCACCGGTGCTCTTGGGTGTCCGTGGACTTCTCCTTAAGGATAGACCCGTGTCCTGCCCTACCGCTCCTCACAGCTTGCACTGTCCCCAGCTTTGTTCACCTGGACCAGTGCAGTCACCCCCACCCTGTCCCGCAGCCTCGCCCTCCAGACAGCCAGAGTGGCCTGTGAAACATAAACAGGCCTCAGCCCTCCTGGGGCTGCCACCTCCCTCAGGGTGAAACCGCCCAGGCCCTGCACGACCTGTCGCGTCCCCTCCCCACCCTTGCTTTGCCCCGCTCCCTCACTCACCCTTTTCCTGCCCCACAGGGCCCCGTTCCACTCCTTGAGCGCCCAGGCTCAGTCCAGCCTCTGGTCCTTTGCACTGGCTGTTCCCTCCACCTGGAATGCTCTTCCTTCAGGCTGCTTGCCTCGATCCCTCACACCTCCACCGGGGAGGCCTCCCTGGCCGCGCATGAGTAAAATGCAGCTCCCCCGCCACATGCGGGGCAGGGGTTGAGTCCACTTTGTCCCCCGCGGTAACCCAGTGTCCAGCACTGCCCTTGGGGTCCTGCAGATGCTGCGTGAACATCGATGACAAGCCAGTCTCCCTGCCGCAGGAGCTGGTGACTGTCCTCCGTGTGTGACCTTGGCAGGTGGGCACAATGGACCTGGCTTACATCTGCGAGTGGGAGAAATGGCCCAAGAGCACCCACTGCCCGTCGGTGCCCCTGGCCTGCACCTGGTCCTGCCGTAACCTCATCGCCTTCACCACGGACCTGCGGAGTGACGACCAGGGTGCGCCAGCCGCTCCCCTGCCCCCCACCCCCCGGCTCCCACAGGGTCTCCTCCTCCAAGACGAGGGGTGGTGAGGGGTGCAGAGGGCCTGGAGCCGGGGGCGCTGGGATCACCCCGTGGGATGGCAGGGCCCAGGGGTGGGTGGCCCCGTGCAGCTCGCTGAGGCTCCTGCCTGAGTTTTCCAGACCAAACGTGTCACCACCTGACTTTGAGGTGCCAGCCGGGCCTGTGTTGTCTCTGCCACTGAGTGACGTGCACTCGGGAGAGGGAATTAGAAAAACACAGAAACTTAGGGTGAGGGAAAGAACCAGCCGTTAGTTTCCACGGAGAGACGCCCACTGTTAGCATTTGGGGTTCGTTTTCTTCCGGTGCCGTTTTCTACGTCTCCTTTGCCCCACTGGAGGCAGGGTCACGGGCCGCTCCATCTCTACTCGGGCGGCTGGCGTGTCAGCAGCGGCTCCTGAGTCCCCGTGGCCGGGGCTTTGCTTCTTCCTCCCTGATGCCCCCGGGGTCATCGGGCACCCGGCTCTTGTTGCCGTGTTGAGCACACCGTCCTTCACAGACCTGACCCGCGTGATCCACATCCTGGACACCGAGCACCCCTGGGACGTGCACTCCATCTGCTCGGGGCACAGCGAGGCCGTCACCTGCCTCGAGTGGGACCAGTCAGGTGAGGGCAGCTCCCCTTGATCTGTGGGTTTGCGGGCCCTGCTCTGCCCACTGCTGCTGTCCAGAGTCCTTTCCGGACTCGCCTGTGCCCCTCCCTGCTCTACTGCCCCCAGGCCGGCCTCTCCCACCCGGGCCCCTGATGGACAGTGGCGGGGGGGGGGGGGTGGCTTGTGACGCGATTTTGGCCCCTGCCCTGCACAGGCTCGAGGCTGCTGTCTGCTGATGCTGATGGGCAGATCAAGTGCTGGAGCATGGCCGACCACCTGGCCAACAGCTGGGAGAGCCCCGTGGGCAGCCTGGTGGAGGGGGACCCCATCGTGGCCTTGTCGTGGCTGCACAACGGTGTGAAGCTGGCCCTGCACGTGGAAAAGGTGGGTGTCCTGCCTGGGGGCGCGGCTCCTCCTCTTGTGTCACCAGCACCCTTTTGGTCCGCCTCGCCCGGGCCCAGCTCACACCTGCCGTGCAGGGTCAGCACCCATGTGGCCAGCAGCCCCCGTGTGACTGATGTGGTGAGATCCCAGAATTCCTGCCTGTACCCCACGGTTCAGCCCAGCGTCCCCTCGAGAGGGGAGCTGCCTGGGTCCAGGGTGCTGAACTCAGATCGCGATGCCACGCCTCACCCGTCGCTTTCCTCACCATCAAGTGGGGCTGCCGCTGGCCGTGGTGAGGGTTCAGCACGAGAAGGCTTGAGAGGGCTCGGTGGGGCGGCCGGGGCGCATGTGGCTTGCTCTGCCGGCTGCTCCCCAGAGCCAGGAGCCCCTCCTGGGTTGGTGCTGTGGGAAGTGGCTTTTCTCCCATCCCTTCCCCGTGTCTGCTCCCTGCGCCCGGTGCAGGGCCTGGGGACAGTTACTGTCAGCATCTGGCAGCAGCGCACACAGCGCTGGCTCCAGGCCACAGGGAGCGGGGGCAGGGGCTGCGTGCTGCCTTCCCTTTGTCTGTTCTCTTTTCTTATGTAACAGTGGTGCTGAGTTACAAGTCGCTTAGTATGGCTCACTCACCTGAAGCATACAGATTGGTGGTTTACTTAGTATCGTCACAGACTAGTACGACCATCACCACACTCAATTTCAGACCCTTCCTTTTTTTATTTTTAATATTTTCTTTCTTTGTTTCCTTTATTTATTTATTTACGGCTGCGTTGGGTCTTCATTGCCGTGCGTGGGCTTTTCTCTAGTTGTGGCGAGCGGGGGCTACTCTTCGTTGCGGTGCGCGGGCTTCTCATTGCGGTGGCTTCTCTTGTTGCGGAGCACGGGCTCTAGGTGCGCAGGTTTCAGTAGTTGTGGCTCGAAGTCTCTAGAGCGCAGGCTCAGTAGCTGTGGTGCATGGGCTTAGTTGCTCCGCGGCATGTGGGATCTTCCCGGACCAGGGCTCAAACCCCTGTCCCCTGCATTGGCAGGCGGATTCTTAACTACTGCGCCACCAGGGAAGCCGCAGACCATTCTTTTCAACTCAAAGGAAGTCTGTCCCCATTAGCCTCACTCCCCTTCCCCACCTCAGCCCCTGGCAACCATGAACCCACTGTCTGTCCCTGTGGACTTGCCTGTTCTGGACGTTTCCCATCAATGGAATCACACACCGTGTGTCCTTCTGTGTCTGGCTTCTCTCATCAGCGTCGTGTTCTCAAGGTTTGTCCACACTGTTGCGAGCATCAGAGCTACTGTTCTCCTTACCACCAGATACCTTTGTCTCTAAATTATAAGAGACGGATGTGCTCATTTAAAACGCTCGGGCATGCACGCGGCTCTCGCCCGTGATGTTGAGGTCAGGCGTCTGTGCCCTCTCCCCTTGGTAGGAATTCTAACTGCAGGGCTTGCTGCCTAACCTTCTGGACCTTGTTCTCTGTGCGACGTTTCTTTTTCACACTGCCAGCGTCTCTCCTCAGGGGTCATCCGCGGGCTTTTGCTTCTTTCTTTCCAACAGTGCCGGCACCTCCACGTCTGGAAGACTCTGTTGGGGCCGTGGTCAGCCCTGCCCTCCCTGGACGCCTGACCCTGTGGGTCTGCTCCCCAGACAGAGAGGGCACATACTCTCCCACTGCCCAGAGAGCCCTGCTTAGTCTCCAGCTCGTGCTGTTTCAGTGACAGACATGTTGCCCGGATTGAAAGGAACCCGGCGTGCAGGCTGCCCCCGGGTCCGCCCGGGTGGAACGCTGGGAAAGGCCCAGCCGGGGACAGAAACCAGGGCCGGGGCGGGGGTTGGCTGGGGGCCCGAGGGCCCTTCCGAGGGGAGTAGAAACGTTCCTGCCCAGGATCGGAGCGGTTTCCACCATGGGGTGGTTATCAACTTGAACCGAAAGCCGGGAAGAGGTGAATCTTGCTGCACGTTAATTGTAACTTAGACCTGGCTTTGGAAAGGTGACATGGCAGTGGCAGCTGTACTTGGCGGCACAGCCGGAATGCCTTACCTCCAGGGTCTGTAAACTGCAGCCTGCTGGCTCGCCCACTTTGTAAGCAGTCTCACTGGCGGCTGCTTCTCTTTGCTGCGGACGCAGAGGAAGAGCTGAGTGGTCGCAGCAGACCACTGGGCTCACAAAACTGAAAATACCGAGTGTCTGACCCTGTGAGGAAAACACGGTGAGTCCTGTCCTGCGCCTGTTTAGCCGTGTCATCCTCACCACAGTTCTCGGACGTACAGATGGGGATACTGAGGGTCAGAGGCCCGTGTCACACAGTGCTTGAGTGGCTGAGGCAGGATCTGAACTCAAGTTCGTGCTCTCGTGCCTTCTGCCACATGGTTCCTCCATGTTCCCAAGGGTGTGACTCCCAGAAGGGCGTCCTGGGGTCACAGAGGCAGACCCCTGAAGGCCAAGTGCATGCCCGGGGCCGGGGCTGCCCCGAGCTGACCCCTCCCCCTCCCCCACAGTCGGGCGCCTCCAGCTTTGGCGAGAAGTTCTCCCGAGTCAAGTTCTCGCCGTCGCTCACGCTGTTTGGGGGCAAGCCCATGGAGGGCTGGATTGCGGTGACAGTCAGCGGCCTGGTCACCGTGTCCCTGCTCAAGCCCAGCGGGCAAGTGCTGACCTCAACGGAGAGCCTGTGCCGGCTGCGTGGCCGCGTGGCCCTGGCCGACATCGCCTTCACGGGTGGCGGCAACATCGTGGTGGCCACGGCAGACGGCAGCAGTGCATCCCCAGTGCAGTTCTACAAGGTGTGCGTGAGCGTCGTCAACGAGAAATGCCGCATCGACACCGAGATCCTGCCCTCGCTGTTCATGCGCTGCACCACTGACCTCAACCGCCGGGACCGGCTCCCCGCCATCACTCACCTCAAGTTCCTGGCCCGAGATATGTCAGAGCAGGTGTGCCCGCCCGGCCACCCTGTGGTAGGACCGCTCGGGGCTAAATCCAGGCGTGGGCAGGGCTGGTCCTTCTGGAGCCTCCAGGGGAGCATCGGTTCCCGCCTTTTCCAGCTTCTAGAGGCGCCGCATCCCTGGCTCGCGGCCCCTCCTGCATCCTCACAGCCAGCAGCGCAGCATCTCCTGTCTCTCTCTGCCTCTGACCCTCCCGCCTTCCTCTTATAAGGACGCTGGGATGACGCTGGGCCCCCCGTGAATCCAGGGTCATCCCCGTCTCAGGGGCCTTAACTTAATCCCACCTGCGAAGTCCCCTCTGCCCCGTGAGGTGACATATCCACAGGTCCTGGGACCATGACCGGGACATTTCTGGGGGCGAGGTTCAGCCAGCTGCACCGGGGCCCCCTCATAACCTTGCACTGATCAGCACCCAGCTTCATGAAGTCCCAGTACGTTTCCCCGGCCCCCTCGTTTCCCGCCGGGGGTGCCTTGAGCGACTGCCTTCCCCAGGGGAGGCGGGGTCATGGGGGGCAGATGCGGTGCCGGCTGGGTGTACCTGGGTCGGAATCCGCAGCGGCTGTGAGGCGGGTGCTGATGTGAGCCCCGTGGAGCAGCCGGAGGCCCGGAGAGGCCGAGGGGCTGGTCCAGGCCCCTCACCGAGCCTCCCGCCCCCCAGGTGCTGCTGTGTGCGTCCAGCCAGGCCAGCAGCGTGGTGGAGTGCTGGTCTCTGCGCAAGGAGGGGCTCCCCGTGAACAACATCTTCCAGCAGCTCTCGCCCGCCGGTGAGTCCCGCTCCAGCCGGCCAGGGACACGCAGCCTCCTGGGAACCTGGGGTCCTCTGGGAGCCCTCGGGTAGAGTGAGGCACGGGGGTGACCTGAGTTTGCCAAGAACGTGCCCACCATCCCCTTCTCTCCCTCTCTGTCCCGACACCCACGCGGAGCCCCGAGTCCCCCGCCGGGACTGGCCCCCCTCCTGACACCTGTGTGGCTGGGAAGCCGGAAAAGCTACTTCCCTGGAAGCCGGGGGTGAACCTGCGGCCACACGGGGCGTGTTCCCGCTGATGGCAGCGCTATTGGCCCTGGAGTGGCCGGGGGGCCATGTCAAGAGGCCCCTTGAGTCTCTGCCTGCCCGCAAGGTGGTTGCCTAAGCTGCTCGATGTGGCCTCGGAGGAACTAAATGTGAAGAAGGCCATGCTGCCTTTCCTGAGTGATGCCGCGGGGCGGCAGGGCCACAAGGGGTCCCAGCCCTTCCCTCGTCCCTCCTCTGTCCTAGTAGCTGTGGGCGTGGCCGTCAGGCGGGTCATGGCCCCCACGCACACCCTGGGACCTTGTCACAAGCGGGCCCACATCTCACGTGAGAGGGCCGTCACCCCCGTCAGCGGGTCGAGCCTTGTCCTGATGCAGGTGTCCGAGTGCCGAGCTCACCCGCACCTCCTCCCCCCACCCCGCCCCTCGTCCTGGCTTCGCGTGGCCTGCGGGCTCTTGGCTCTGCCTCTTCTCCTACCGCCCTGCCTTTGCCCTAAGCGTCCCCCGCCAGCCCATCCTCCCTCTCAGGCCCCCGCTCTGCCAGCCACCGTCCAGCCCATGCTCCAGGGGTTGGCCTGACTTGGGTGGACACGTGGGTCCAGGTGGACTTGGGTAAGCAGCTCAGCCTCTGACAGCGGCCGCTCCGCTCTGTAAGCTAGGAATGGCCGGGGCCACCCGGCTGGGTGTGGGTGCGGGTGCCGGGCCTGCTCGCCCTCCCTCCCTGGGCATCGCCGTAGCTGCCACCGTTGCGGCTGTGCTCAGCATCGTACCTCGCTGGGCCTCGGTCTCCCTGTGGGATGGCGTCTGCCAAGAGCCCCTTTGCGCTGGGCCGTCCAGGGAAGAGCTCTCAGGGCAGATGGGTAGAGGTGTGCTGTCACAGCCAGCTTTGCCGTGTCACACACCAGCCCCAAACTCTGGCTCAGAACCGCACCCCGGAGGGTGGTGGGCCAGGCCGCCTCCGCTGCTCCGTCCTGGTTTCCCTGTGTCTGCCATCACCCCAGGGCAGCTGGGGTGCTGGCCGCTGGCTGGGCGCCCGGGCTCACCTCAGTGTCACCTTGGAGTCCAGGTGCACGGGCGCCACTGAGCCTCTGCTCACATCATGCCCGCAGCGCCAGGGGCCAAACCCAGATTGACGGGAACCACCCCACCCCTTGCTGGGGGGCTTCGTCATCACACCGGGGGTGTGGGCGCAGGGAGGGGCCCGTCTTGGCCACCTGTCGGTCCGGCTCATGGGGAGAGCTGGGGTTCCACCCAGGACCTCTCAGACCACAGAGACAGAACCCCGTGCAAGCCGGCCGAGTCACTGGGGAGTTTTGGGGTTTGTGTGGTGGCAGGGTCGGGGGTGGGTTCCCCTTCTCAGCACGTTGGCTCCTTTGAGGGGACAAGGTGGAGCCGCCCCCGCCAGCTGACAGCCTCGCGGCCCAGGCGGGTGCCTCCTCCTGTTCCCGTGAAGGCCCAGGACCGGATCCTTTGGGGTCCACCACCTCTCCCCCGACCCCAGTCACGTGAGCTCGCTGGGTCTCCAGGAGGTGCAGGGTGCTGGGTCAGGTGCACCCTTGTCGTGTTTGTCTCGTCTTCATTTTTTTTTTTGGTATTTATTTATTTATTTTTGCGGTACGCGGGCCTCTCACCGCTGTGGCCTCTCACTGCTGTGGCCTCTCCCGTTGCGGAGCACAGGCTCTGGCTCTGGACGCACAGGCTCAGTGGCCATGGCTCAGCGGCCATGGCTCACGGGCCCAGCCACTCCGCGGCATGTGGGATCCTCCCGGACCAGGGCACGAACCTGTGTCCCCTGCGTTGGCAGGCGGACTCTCAACCACTGCGCCACCAGGGAAGCCCTGTATTTATTTTTTTATACAGCAGGTTCTCATTATCTATTTAATATATATTAGTGTATATATGTCAATCTCAATCTCTCAGTTCACCCCCTCACCACCCCCCTGTCTTGTCTTCATTTTGTTGCTCTCTGTCCCCCCCACTCCCTTTTAGTTGGTGACAAACAGCCCACGATTCTCAAATGGCGGATCCTGTCAGCCACCAACGACCTGGACCGCGTGTCCGCCGTGGCGCTGCCCAAGCTCCCCATCTCGCTCACCAACACCGACCTGAAGGTGGCCAGCGACACCCAGTTCTACCCCGGCCTCGGTATGGTGTCTCAGAGCCCCCGGGGGAATGGGGTGGGCCCTGAGCTTGGGCTTCCGTCACAGGGTCCTGGGAGCCTAGCCCCCGGCCTCACGTCAGTCCCGCTGGGGACGAGGGTACTGCTTTCAGGATCTGATGGGCTCAAAGGGCTGTGAGGCCACCGTCAAGCTGTGCTCTTTACTACGTAGAGGGCTGTTAGCAGTCCACAAGGGAGAGGCTGGGAACTTTGGGAAAACTTTCCAGATAAGCTTCCTTCCCATGCCCACCCCCACCCCCGCTGTAGTAGCTCACGTGGCGATTCTGGGTTTGGGCCCTGGCGTCTGTGACCCTGGGTGAATCAGGCTGGCCGTGTTGGTGCCGGCCCAGGGCAGCCCCCCAGCCCCCTGCTGTAGATTACGGGCTTTGGGTTCTACAAGCCCCTGAGCTTACTGGCCTCCGTTCCGCCCCGAGGCCCTTTGTGTACATCAGGCCCAGGCCCTTTCCATCTGCTGTCCTCTCCGCCTGCCCCTCCCACTTGTCCCCGTGGAAGTCACCTGTTGCCTCACGTCGGCCAAACTTAGTGCAGGCCGCAGGGGAGCGGGGCAGAGGTGCCCAGACAGGGTGCAGTCTGCTCCACCGATTCGGGGGCCGGTTAGCCAGGACTGGACCCCACTGGGGGGGGTGCGACCCAGTGGCTCAGGGCTCACGCCGCTCCTTAGCACAGCCTCTGCTGGGCGTGGTGGCTGCCCCTTCCCATTGTCCAGAGCTGGGTTCGGCCGCCTGACCCTACACGTGCCTCCAGGGCTGGCCCTGGCCTTCCATGACGGCAGCGTCCACATCGTGCACCGGCTCTCGCTGCAGACCATGGCCATCTTCTATAGCTCCGCAGCCCCCCGCTCCGTGGACGAGCCGGCTATCAAGCGCCCTCGGACCACGGGCCCTGCCGTCCACTTCAAGGCCATGCAGCTCTCCTGGACTTCCCTGGCCCTCGTGGGCATCGACAACCACGGCAGGGTCAGTGCTGTCCCCGGGGGACTGCTGTCTGTGGCGGGGGGCCGCACTTAGGAAGTGGGGGCCCTTAGGGTGCTGCTCCTGACATCAAGGAGTCCTAGGCCCCCAGTGCGCAGCAGGTGCTCTGCGAGTTGGCCTCCTGGTTCCCAGGGGAACCTGTCCGTGGCCTGGCAGGAGGGCGGGCAGCCTCACAGCCACTCTCACACACTCACGCTTTCGCTTATACCTGCCTATGTGTTTGCACGCTCATTCACACCCTTGTACGCTCCCACCTCACGTTTGTCCTACTGGCACGTTCACACACGTGCACATGTTTGCACACTCACACCCACGTGCGCGTGCCCCCCGCCCCCCGCAGTGGGCTCCTGCGAGTTGCTGTCGGGCACCCTGTAACTTCTGCTCCGGCCCCATCCTCGGTGTCTCCGGGTGGTGGGTTGGGCTTCTCGAGAGCACGAGGTCTGTGTTCCCAGGGACTACACGGCCCCCAGGTGGACCTGCAGGCCCCGTCACCCGACAGGCGCCCTGCTGGCTAGGAGGCCCTTCAGGCCCTATGTGGGAATCGCCACAGCTATGGAAACCTGGGGCTTTATGGAAACTCCATGTGGCTGGGCTGTAGCTCTGCAGCCCTCCCGTGTGACAGGACAGGGGGCAGGCCTGGGCCCCGCGCTGGCCGTGCCCTCCCTGCCCCCAGCTGCCCCTCGGGCCCCGCCCCCTCACGCCCCGCCCTCCTCCACAGCTGAGCATGTTGCGCATCTCGCCCTCCATGGGCCACTCGCTGGACGCGGGGCTGGCCCTGCGGCACCTACTCTTCCTGCTGGAGTACTGCATGGTGACCGGCTACGACTGGTGGGACATCCTGCTGCACGTGCAGCCCAGCATGGTGCAGAGCCTGGTGGAGAAGCTGCATGAGGAGTACACGCGCCAGAAGGCCGAGCTGCAGCAGGTGCCGCCCCCCTTGGCTGCTGCCCCGTCCCTCCGCCAGGGTGACCCGCAGGCCGGACGGCCCACCTCTCGCTGCCACCTCAGCCCAGCAGTGCGTGGCTGTGGGCCTGACGCCACCTGCCTCTGGGTGGCTTTGGAGGCCTTTGCTTCTGCGATAAGAGCACTAAATGGGAGTTTTACAGACGGGTGAGCCAGAGAGAAGTGATCGTTCAGACGCCATGGTGGCGCGCCTGTAAAACCCAGACCCCCACCACCACCACCACCACCACCACCACCACCACCCCGAGTTCAGTGGGGCAGCTGTAGAGGTCAGCGCTGCTAAGCATCTGAAGTTGCCCTCTGTGCCAGCCGTCGAGGAGAAAACAGGAAGGAGAGATCCCATTCCCATTAGCAACCTGCTGAGATGTGCGAGTGCTAGGCCCGATCCGGGGAACAGCGCAGGACGGAGCTGGGTTCAGAGCCAGGGACGCCAGTAGTGATCAGATCTCTTGTCATCGGGCAGAGCTGTGTGCAAGCACTTTTTTTTTTTTTTTGGCCGCACCCCTCATGCCTTGGGGGATCTTAGTTCCCCCGCCAGGGATTGAACCTGGGTCCTCTGCAGTGAGAGCGCAGAGTCCTAACCACCGGACCACCAGGGGATTCTCCGTAGGCAAGCATCTTTCTGTTTTAAGTCCTCCACTCATCCTGGGAGACAACAGGTTTCAGGAACTGTGGGGGGTAGAGCAGAATCTGTGGCCCCACCCACTTCATGCCAGGAGCGTCCCCAGTCGTGAGGTGTCCCAGGTGTGTCCCTTGGGCCCCTGGGGCACACGCGCCCACAGGTTGAGACCCTGCCATCCTGTGAGGAAGGTCCTCCTACCTGGTTCCGCCATGAGGAGGGCAAGGCCCAGAGAGGGTTAGCGGCTTGCCCGGCTGGCCCAGCGCCTCGCTCTCCCCGGCCCCTCAGGCGCGTGCCCCGCCCATTCACATCCTCCGCCCCCCCAGGTCCTCTCTACCCGGATCCTGGCCATGAAGGCCTCGCTCTGCAAGCTGTCGCCCTGCGCAGTGACCCGCGTGTGCGAGTACCACGCCAAGCTCTTCCTCATCGCCGCCAGCTCCACGCTCAAGTCGCTGCTGCGCCCGCACGTGCTCAACACGCCCGACAAGAGTCCCGGCGACCGGCTGACGGAGGTCTGCGCCAAGATCACGGATGTCGGTGGGTCCTGCCCCGTCCTGCGGGCCGCCCTGGCTGCTGAGGACCCCTTGGCCGTCGCGCACGTTTGGGGTGTCGGGGACACGCGGTGGGCGTTAATGGGAACAAAGATGACCCAGCCTGGGGATGGCGTCCCCAGGGGCACTGCCTGTGTGGAGGCCTGGAGGCCGGCGGGAGCTGCAGGGTGCCCGGCACAGGGGGTCCGAGGGGTGGGCAGAGCGATCTGAAGGCCAGCGGTGGACACCCAGAGACCCTCCCTCCAACCCTGCCCTCCAGGGTCCCAGGCTCAGGCAGGCCCGTCCCTCATTTGCTTGTTCACGACGTTGGTGTCGGCCTGTGGGGGCGGGCCCAGCTCACCGTGCGTGCTGATGGGTGCACATGTGAGTTTCTGGCCACCCCTGACTGCCTGTCCTCTCCCAGACATTGACAAGGTCATGATCAACCTCAAGACGGAGGAGTTCGTCCTGGACATGAACACGCTTCAGGCGCTGCAGCAGCTCCTGCAGTGGGTGGGCGACTTCGTGCTCTACCTGCTGGCTAGTCTGCCCAACCAGGTGCGCCTGCACTCCTGCTTGGGAGCCCCACCCCCAGGAGCCCCGCCCCTGGCCTCGTCCCCTGAAGCCCCACCTCCCTGACCCCGCCCCTCCCAGAAGACCCCTCCCCTCGGGGCCTGCTGAGGTCCTAGGATGCGGCGCACGCTGAAGTAAGCAACCTGGGCCCTTCTGCCCGTAGGGCTCCCCGCTGCGGCCAGGCCACAGCTTCCTGCGGGACGGCGCGTCGCTGGGCGCGCTGCGGGAGCTGATGGTCGTCATCCGCATCTGGGGCCTGCTGAAGCCCAGCTGCCTGCCTGTGTACACGGCCACCTCTGACACCCAGGACAGCATGTCCCTGCTCTTCCGCCTGCTCACCAAGCTCTGGATCTGCTGTAAGGCGCCCAGCTCTCTACTCTCGTTCCGCCGCCAAGATACAAGCCCTGGCTGAGTCCCCCCACCAGAATATAAGCTCCCGCAGGTCAGACTGGCTCTGCCGTGGCCCCCACTGTTCCCCCGGCGCCCGACACGGGTCCAGGCACAGTGTGTGTGCTCATTAAACATCAGCCACTCTCAGGCACCTGTTTGTCTTGTGTCACCAGGTCGTGTGTTTCTGTGGCCAGGCTCTATCGTCACATCCGTGATGCCAGGAAGGGCACCCAGTGTTCGCTGCATATTTTTTAAATGAATAAGTGGGTCCCCATTTTACAGAGGAGAGGACTGAGGCCCGAGAAGGGGAAGGAGCTTCCCAGGGCCACTCAGGAAGTCGGGGCAGGGCTGGGGCCTGTGCCTGGTGCTCTGTGAGCTCTGAGGAGGCCATGATGCCTCCTGGGTGGGCAGCCCTCCGGGCAAGGCTGCTGAGCAAGATATCCCCGTGGTCCCCTCCCCGCAGGCCGCGATGAGGGCCCCACGAGCGAGCCGGATGAGGCGCTCGTTGACGAGTGCTGCCTGCTGCCCAGCCAGCTTCTCATCCCCAGCCTGGACTGGCTGCCCGTCAGCGATGGCCTCGTCAGCCGCCTGCAGCCCAAGCAGCCCCTGCGTCTGCACTTCGGCAAGCCTCCCGCTCTGCCCGGCAGTGCCACCAGCTTGCAGCTGGACGGCCTCATCAGGTGCGTGCCCATCTCTGCCTCGGGGCCTCGGCACGTGCCGTGCCCGCTGCTTCCTTCCAGCCTGACCTTAGTGCTGCTTCAGAGACTCCCCCACCTCCACCCTCTCTCCCCTCCTGGTCACTTCCCTCCATCCAGTCGCCTCGGCCTGTGCTGATCTGTGCCCTCGCTTGTCTGGGTGACATCATCCTCTCTCTGGTCTGTCACCGCCTGCCTGGAGGGCCCCACGTGACTGACCTTGGTTCAGAGTTCAAGCTGACGCCCCAGTCCCCCACGGTAAATCGCACTGCAGCCTGGACTGCCTGGTGGGGCCCAAGGCCCCAGGGAATCAGAACCCTCTCAGGCAGACCTCCCAGGGCTTAGAGGTGACTTCAGGAGCCATTCTTTGGAATGTGTGGGGTCTGGACGGCCCACCCCTGCTGAGTGAGCTCACGACTGCCCGGCAGTGCCTTGGGGTGGGGGTTTGTCCCCATTTAACAGACGAGGAAACTGAACCTCAGAGATGCAGTTAGGAGGCAGCTGGCCAGGACCCAAACCCAGCACCCCACGGGCCGCCTGCCTGGAATGGTGCTCGAGCGATGAATCCCCAAGTGGAGGTTCGCGTCCCCGCCTCCCCGGGAAGCGCTCTGGACCTGCCTTCAACACCTTCTGTATTTTCTTGCGTGTCTCGCTGTGGGAGGAACAGCCTGATGAATCACACGCTGTGGTTTGTGCTTGGGTTTCAGAAAAAACTTTACAAGGAGAGGTGGCTGGTCGCACAAGGGGTTTCACACTCTCAGAAGTTTTCAAACGTGTGATACGAGCGTAACAGGCCGACCCGCCCCAGCCCCAGGTCCTCTCTGAGAGGCTCTGGGCGCCAGGCTGTCAGACTTCGTGGCGGTTCTGGGCCGCCACCCCGACCCCGGGCTAGTGGTCTGTGGGCGGAGGGCGTATAGAAGCCCTGCTTGCAGACTCTCCCTGTTCCCCGGCGAGTGTGCGTCACGCACGCTTTGCCTTTAGGAGATGGACCTGTGCTGGCGTGTGCGTGCGTGCATGCGTGCGTGTGCGTGTGCGTGCATGCGTGCGTGCGCGTGCGTGTACACCCCCTAGCCCCTCCCATGCCCTTCTCCGTCAGGGCACCGGGCCAGCCCAAGATGGACCACCTGCGGAGGCTGCACCTGGGCGCCTACCCCACGGAGGCCTGCAAGGCCTGCACCAGGTGAGCACTGCAGCAGATGCCGGGCCCGCTCTGCCACCGGTGGTTTCCCACCTGGGAACGGGGGTCCCGGAGTGCCTCCCTTGTGGGGCTGCTGAGCGGGTGCCCCCGTGGTCTTCATAAAGGGCCGGGGTGGCCCAGCGGTGAGCGGCTGACCCGAGCCTGCCCTTGAGGGGCTCCCAGTGACCTGACAAGTGCAGACATGAAGGAGTGACTGCAGCAGTGCTGCGCTTTGCAAACGTGGCCCCGAGTGCTGCCAGACGACCCCAGGGTCACACCACTAGGGACGGGCTGAGCCAGGACTTGGACCCACAACCCCTCCTCTGTCCACTGAGGGAGGTGAGGGGGTGGTATCTGAACTGGGATGGAAGGATGTGGAGGAATTAGATCAGTGTGGGGGGAGTGGGGGCTGCAGGGAACAGCATTCGTGGCGTGGAACAGCGTGTGCAAAGGCCCTGTGGCCACCACCCAACCTTGCCTAGCGCCCCACCCTCCTGACTCCACCTGCAGGTGCGGCTGTGTCACCATGCTCAAGTCACCCAACAAGACCACGGCCGTCAAACAGTGGGAGCAGCGCTGGATCAAGAACTGCCTGTGTGGGGGGCTCTGGTGGCGGATGCCCCTCAGCTACCCCTGACTGCGCCCAGGCCCCTGTAAGTGGATTCTTTTCTTTTTTTTTCTTGTCTGGTGAATACGGTCTTTAATTATTAGTTGGATAATTTTTCTAAAAATTTCATTGTAGTTGATTTACAAGGTTGTTAGTTTCTGGTATATAACACAGTATATAAATTTATATATATACGTATATATATATACACACACGTTCTTTTTCCTACTCTTTTCCATTATGGTTTATGACAGGATATTGAATATAGTTCTTTGTGCTATACCATAGGACCTTGTCATTTATTTTATATGTGTATCCTCTAATCCCACACTCCTAATATATCCCTCTCTCCTTTGGTACCCATGAGTTTGTGTTCTGTGTCTGAGTCTGTTTCTGTTTCGTAAATAAGTTCATTTGTGTCATATTTTACATTTCACGTGTAAATGATACTGTATGATATTTGTCTTTGACTTCACTTGGTATGATAATCTCTGGATCCATCTATGTTGCTGCAGATGTCACTATTTCATTCTTTTTATGACTGAGTAATATTCTGTTGTGTGTATGTGTGTGTGTATATATATATATATATATATACACATATACTACATTTTCTTTATCCATTCATCTGTCGATGGACATTTAGATTGTTTCCATGTCTTGGTTATTGTGAATAGTGCTGCTGTGAACATTGGGGTGCATGTGTCTTTTTGAATTATGGTTTTGTCTGGACATTTGCCCAGGAATGGATCATATGGTAGTTCTGCTTTTAATTTTTTGAGGAACTTCCATACTGTTCTCCACAGCGGCTGCACCAACTTACATTCCCACCAGCAGTGCAGGAGGCTTCCCTTTTCTCCACACCCTCTCCAGCATTTGTCATTTGTAGACTTTTAAATGATGGCCATTTTGACTGGTGTGAGGTGATACCTTGTTGTAGTTTTGATTTGCTCTTCTCTAATAATTAGCGATGTCGTGCATCTTTTCATGTGCCTGTTGGCCATGTGTATGTCTTCTCTGGAAAAATGTCTATTTAGATCTGCCCATTTCTTTGATCAGGTTGTTTGGTTTTTTAATACTGAGTTGTATGAGCTGTGTATTTTGGAAATTAAGCCCTTGTTGGTCGCATCGTTTGCAAATATTTTCTCCTATTCCGTAGGTTGTTTTCGTTTTGTTTATGGTTTCCTTTGCTGTGCGGAATGTCAGTGGATTCCCAATGGGTTGAAAGGAAAGGCACGCTGTCCCCTTGCTGGTCACAGAGCAGCCACGCACTCCAGACCTTCACTGGGTGCGTGAGACAATGCCACCCTTGAACTATGCTTTTTGGCCCTTATCAGCTGTGCCAGCACCTCTGTAACCGGCAGGGCAGGCGAGGACATGGCCTGAAGCCTCAAGTTGGCACCCTCGGCCCAGCGGGCCCTGCTCTTTCTTCCTCGGAGCCTACTGGCGGATCCTGGTGGAGGGCCTGGCCGCATGGCCACCATAACAGGTGGTGACTGAGACCTGGCCCTGCCCTGAGGATCTCACTGGCCCGGGTAGAGCCACGGCTGTGTCCCGACCCCTGGGACCCCAGAGCTCAGTGACCGCCCTGGATTTCCCAGGTCCCAGCTCAGAGGGTCCAGGACAGCTCAGGCCTCTGTCCTTCAGAACATCCCACACGAACCTGCCGGGTGTCCAGTGGCCACTGTCGGTGACACCAGCCCGGGTGTCTGCTTCGGGTTCCTCACCTGTACCTGTCACTGCTGAGCCCTCGCGACCACTGTCTCTGACCTGGGCAGGCCCAGTAAACATCCCCACTGGGTGGCCGGTGTCTTGTCGGTGTCCTGGGTGCCACCAGGCAGCCCCCTCGCCCCTGGAGCCTCCCTCCCCCTCCACAGGCATGTGGTTCCGCCCGTGTGCGCTGCTCTCCTGCTCTGTCAGCATTTATTGAGCACCTAGTGTCTGCCAGGCACAGGGGTCCCTGCGCGGGGGGGAGGGGGGGAGCGGTGGGCTGGACGTGGGTGGGGGCTGCTCCCCGCCGCCTGGGTTCCTGCGCACATGAGTGTCTCTGTCTCTGCTTTCCCTCTGCATCCCTCCCCTCCCCCCGGGTTTCCTGAGCTCCGCGGCCCCCAGGGGTCCTGCTTCGCCTGCAGCTGCTTCCACCCATTATACCTGGCTCCCTGCGGCCCGTGCACAGCGCCTGCCTGTTAAGTGGTGATTGCCTCTCTTGTTTTCCTTCTGGCCTGCCTGTTAAGTGGTGATTGCTTCTCTTGTTTTCCTCTGGAGGAGCAAGGGAGGGCAGGCCGGCCGGGCGCCCCGCAGAGGTCGACACGCGGCAGTGGTGTCTGTTGGGCTTTCTGGGGCCGGCAGCGCTCCAGGGGCCCCATTACCTGGGCCAGGGGCCGCTTCCCTGCCGGCCCGCCCACCTGCGGCAGCAGCACTTGGCGTCTAGGTCCTGCCGTCTGAGAGGTGCTTCTGCGGGGACTTGTGGGGACCCGGAGCTGCTGGCCATGCCGGGAGGGGTGGAGACACCCTGCCTCGGACTCACCTCCCGTGCTGCTGCCACCGCCTTCTGTCCCCTTGGGGAAAGGGGACCCAGGGCGGCCTCCCTGGTCGAGGGGCATGTGGTCCACAGTCCTACATATTTTTTCTCAGCCTTTTTACCCCATTTGACCATGTTTTTTTAAAGCAACTTGTGTTTCTCAAGTCATTTGAAGTCTTTAAACCAGTTATTTGTCTTAGAAAAATGAACCTGTTTCTTGCACTCATGTTTCATTAGTTAAGGTTAAGTTGTGGGTATTTACACCCCGGCCACCATCTTCGGACGCTCCCTGGAGGGCGGGTCCGCATCTCCTCCCCTTGGGTCTGGGGCTCACACGTGTTCCCACCTGTCCTGTGCAGGGGAAGTGACCCCGGGTGACCCTGAGGCTGGTGGGAACCGGCCTGGCTCCTGGGCCATCATCCTGGAGCCTCCAGGCCTCTGGTCATCTAGGTGGTGGGACAGGGACACGCGCCCCTCCCCCCCACATCCTTGTGACCCCGACCCACACAAGCTGAGTGCAGCGAATGGCGAACGGGGATGGCTCAGCGTCGCCGAGTTTGGGGCAGTTTGTTACACAGCAGTGGATAAGCGGAACGCTCCGTGAACTGCCATGACAAGCCCAGTAGGCATAAGCGGCCCAGCTGTCCAGAAGCGTCAGGCTCACCTGGGGGCCATGGGGGGGCCCCCTGCTGAGAGCCCTGCTGGAACGTTCCTCCAGGTTGAGAGGGAATTTGTGGGTGGGGATGTGCCCTTGCCCCCCATCCTGCCCCCACCATGTGTCCACACGGGCCCCCCCCCGGGGTCAACAAGGGCAGGTGTTACTGTGACAGGGAGAGGCAAGTCAGTCTGTCGGGCTGCGTGTTCACTGTGCCTCAGCCTCCTCAGAGCCAGGTCCACGGGCCCCAGCTGCAGGTGAGGAGGCCGAGGCCACCATCCTCCGGCAATAGAAGCGGGAAGCTGCCCTTGACTCCCCACGGCAAGTGGGCTCCCGTCTGCAGTGGGGGGGGCACGGCCACGTGGGCCACCCTCCCTGCACGCTCCCCCTCCCCTGTGGCTCAGGGTTGTCCCCTCCCCCTCCCACCAGCATCTGTGGGGAAATTGCTAGAAGAGGCCCTGCAGGGTCACAGGGCTCTCAGACGGCTGTGTCACAGGGACTTCTGAGTTTTCATGTGACTGCAGAAACCCCCCCATGGGGTAGAAAGCATGGAGCCTATGTCTCCTGCCTGGAGACCCCCAGATCCCTCCCCCTCTGCCTGCCCCACCCACTCCATCTGGTCCTGCTCTGACCTCAGGGCCCGAGGCTCACCAAAACGGACAGCCTAGTCTGGTCTGTAGCCCCCACTAGTGGCGCCAGGTAAAATGCAGGACGACAGTTAAATCTGAATTTCAGATGAACAGTGAGTACGCTGAGAGCCCCAGGCCCGTCTTCAGGATGACTCATGAGTTCCATCCTGTGCAATGGAATATTTGACCCGGTTCCTATGAGCAGGGCTGGGTCTCAGCTGTGTCTACACAGTGAGCACTCAACAAGTGCTTCCATATGAATGAACGCTCCATAGCGGAAAAACAAAAACTGGCCATAGGTTCCAATTCCAATGCCTGGTGGGGCACACGACCACCTCTCAGACCCTCAGTCTCCTCGACCAAAGAGAGGTCAGAGACCCCCTTTGTGGACCAGGCTTAACACCTGGGGCCTAGTAGGTGCTGGGCTTCAGTGGCCCCTCGTCCAAGTGGGAGAGAGGGCACAGGGCCTCAGGACCTGGGTTCTGCCTTGTCACCTCCCAAAAGGGTAAACAGAGCCAGGAGGACAGTGAGTCCCCTGGGCCTCCAATCAGTGGAGCCGCTCTGGGACACCAGTCAGCTTTGCTCAGTGAACCGCGCAGCACCTGGGGCTGGCCTATGAACGCAGGCCCTGTGGCTCTGCGCTCATTTCCAGGCTTTGCTGAGGACCTTCTGTGTGATGTCAGGAGAGTCGCACGGCCTCTCTGAGCCTGTTTTCCCATTTGGGACACGGGTCCTAAGAACACAACTTCTCTGTGTACCTAGATCTCAGCCCAGAGCAGGGTCTTGCACATAGCAGGCCCTCACTTTCTGCTCGGGAAGCAAGGACCAAGGGGACATCCACCCCCACTCGTGCCCCTCCCTGGGTCTCCGGGCGTCTCTCCAATTTCCAGGGGAGAGTAAGGGCGCCACCGCGTGGCCAAGACGTGAAGCGACTCCTGGCAGCTCCAGCCCGGCCTGAAGGGCGTGGGGGTCTCCGGACTTTTGTCCCCGAAGATCCCTACGCCAGGCACGCCGTCTCTCAGCCTTTGGGTCACCTCCTGGCACCGCATTACCGGGACGCTGCCGCCCCCCTCAGTTTGTCTCGCCTCCATCCGCTCCCTCACGCAGCGTGCAATCTGTAAAGGCGGACCGGGTGCAGGAGTGGATGACTTTATTGCTCGGGCCCCCGTGACCGCCGCCCCTCAGGTCCTCCTCAGGCAGCTGAGCCCTCAGCCATCACTCCGTCGATCCAGGCCACGTAGCTCGCCACGCGCGTGTAGATGCCGGGCTTCTTGTGGTTGCCACAAACACGTGAGCCCGAGGTGACCACGCCCTCGGCCACGCCGCCGCACACCAGCGGGCCTCCAGAGTCACCCTGCAGGGAGCGATGTCATGAGGTCCGGTACAGGGCCGCCGCAGGCGTCCGGCCCGCCCTTCGGCGTCCGGTCCGGCTCCACCGGCGCCTGCTGCAATTCCCCTCAGCCCGCTGGTCCCAACAGTTCCCTCGCTCGTCAATCTCAGGCCCCGCCCACCAAGGCCCCACCTCCGCCGGCTTTCGGCTCCGCCCCTCTCCAGGCTCCACTCCGCACTCCGTCCCACGGAAGTGGAGCAGCCCCCTCCTCCGACCCTGCCCCACTCCTGGCCCTCTCCAAGCTCGGGCCCCAACTCGTCCGCACCCTCTTCCAGATCCCACCTCTCCTCCCAACCCTGCCTAGACCTCTGGCCAGCCACGCCCACCCAGTCTGTGTCATTGACCCTCCCATCTCAGCCCCCACACCTGCCTCAGGCCACGCCCACTCTCCTGGGGGGGCACTCTGCGAGCTCCCCCGCGCGCGACCCGCCCTTTCCATCAGCCTCGCCTCCCGTATTCCCGTGCGCCCCGCCCCTTCTGTTGGCTCCGCCCCCAGCAGGCCGCCGCCCCCCCCCCGCCTCGCCCTCCCGAGGCCTTGGCCCCCACCCCTCTACTGGCCCAGCCCCGCCCTTGCACCTTGCAGCTGTCCCGGTGTCTGCTCTCCGCGCACATCATGCTCTCGGTGATGGTGCCGTCATGGTACTTGCGCAGGTTGCAGGTGGCGCGGTCGAGCACCGGCAGGAGTAGGTGGTGCAGGCGGTCTGGCCGCCGGCCAGCGTGGTTGACCACGCCCCAGCCGGCCACGTCGCAGAGCGTGCCGGCCGCCACGTCGCGGTCCTCGCGCTGCCAGGGCAGGGGCTGCACGTAGGGGCCCAGCACGGCCTTCTCAGAGAGCTGGGGGTTGGGGCGGAAGGGGATGTTAGGGTCGGGGCGGGGGCGGGGGCGAGGGCCCCGGGGCAACAGGGGGGACTGGGGCTAGACTCAGCAGACCTGCAGCAGGAGGAGGTCGTGGTCGATGGTGTCCGGCCGGCTGTCTGGGTGGGGCACTGCGCGTAGCACGTCGTACAGGCGCTTGGAGGGCTCCGGCTGTGACAGGGAGTGCGCGCCCAGGAGCACCTGCACCTTCCCGTCGGCCCTGGGAGTGGGGTGGACCCACCATCAGAGTCACGTTCCCGCCCCACCTCACCCCACCCCCCCCCACCCCACCCCGTCCCGCTCTTTGCCCCGGGCCACTCACACATCCTCCAGGCAGTGCGCTGCGCTCATCACCCACTGGTCGGCCACCAGGAAGCCTCCGCACACGTGCTTGCCGTTCACTTGCACGGATGCCATGTAGGGCCGCGAGTGGGACATGGCCTCTTTGCCGCCCAGGATCCTGCCGCGGGGCTGAGCCGCTGGAGGTAGGCAGGTCAGCGTGAGGACTTAGGGGGTGACTGCAGCCCCCCCCCCGCCGCTAGGATTCTCTCTCTACCCCGAGGCGGCTCCAGCACCCCTCAGACCTGGAATTCCATCCTTACAATCCTCCCGGACAGAGTTGCAAACTCCGGGGGGCCCCAGGGAGGAATGCCCGAGAAGACAGATGATAGGGAGTGACCGAGTCTGGGGCAAATTCCATACCTACACATTGGGCCTGAGGCTGCAATTTAAACATAAGGAAAGCCGGACTGTCCAAACCCATCACCCCTGCCAGCCATTACCCCTCGAGCTGCCGGTTTTCCAGTGTGTGGAAAGCTAGGTTCAGAGTTTTGAGAATTACCCCCAGTGGTCCAGTGGTTAGGACTCGTTGCTTTCACTGCCGAGGGCACGGGCTCAATCCCTGGTGGGTGATCTAAGATCCCACAAGCTGCACAGCCCGGCCTCCTCCCCCGCAAAAAAATAAACCACCAAAATTTTGAGAATTCCTTGGTTTTCAGAGGCTTCTGTTCATGTGAAACCTGCCCCCTCCCTGCCCACTTAGGGGGGCTGGAGGACAGTCCTGTTTGACGGAGCAGGCCCCCTGGCTGACCGCCCTGCAGGCTGGTGGCCCCCAGCGGTCACCGCAGGCCCAGGTCCACTCACCACACACAGCCGCCCCGAGGAGGATTAGAGCCGCCAGGTGCAGGGAGCGGTCCGCCATGATGCTGCAGTGGCCTTGACACTGACCCAGGCCAGGCCCTAGGGGTGCTTTTATGAGGGTGGAAGGGGGCGGGCTCTCGCACAGGCCCTATCAGCCGGGTGGGCAGCGGCCCAGTTGGCATGGGGAAGCCACCTGTCCACCCTCCCCAGGGGTGTGGTTGTCTCCCACGGACTTTGTACCAAGAGTATAGACAGGCTGCTGGGCATGCGTCCCGCCTCTGTGAGCCTGGCCCAGGGCTGGGCCAGGCACAGGGGCTCCTGTGGGGAGCAGCCCCTCAGGATGGGCAGCAGGCAGAGCAGAGGGATGGACCTACACCCAGCCCCACGGCCCCGTCTCCGCAGAGTGCCTTTGCAGCCCCAAAGTTTCACAACAGCAGCTGGAAACCACAGTTTGTAAACAACCCACTTCCGCATTTTCTGCTTCTCTCTTCTTTCTCTTCCTCCTGCAACTTGGAGAGGAGGTCGGGTGGGGGTGGGGGAGAGGTCATCCAACACCCTTGTCCCTGTTGCTGTGGCTCTGGAGCTTGATACCTCAACAAGTAGAATATTGGAAAGGTGGTGTGTATGGGGCAGCTGGAAAGACCATTGGATACAAGTGACAGAAAAACCGAGGCAAACTGGGTGGAGCCTTCTACAAGGAAATTACGTGGAAAGTTCATGGGTCTACCTTCAGGTGTAGCTTGATCCAGTTACTTGAACAAGGTCAGGTTTCTGCCTTTGGTTCCTCCTTTCCTCCTTGATGGCTTTTCTCCTCACCAGGCTCCCCTGTTGTGACCCCAGACTCAGCCCAGGAGCTCAGTCAGCCCCTCCGTAAATTCCCCATCACTGTAGCCGGAATCTCAAGCCTGCCTCTGACTGGCCGAGCTTGGATCTCGTGCCCCTACACCGTCACTGTGGGCAGGGGATGGCAGGTTCTGAGGAGCAGAACCTGGGTCACATGGCCCTCTATAAGTTGGGGATGGTGGGTCAACATCTCGTGAACCTACTAGTGGGAGATGCTGCGTGTGACCAGAAGGGTGGGGAGGACCTCAAGCTGTTCCCAGTGGGAACAGTGCGCAATCTTTTCCCCTCTACTTCTTTTCGTGGTGAAAAGAAAAATAGAGAACAACGTAGCAAATGTGACTTGTTAGATCCCAACGTGTTTTCTTACCCAAATCAGAAACTCTGAAACGAAAGCCCATTTGCATGTGGAGTCCAGAGTATGTAAGTCAGAGTGTTGGAAATTGCAACAAAATTTGGAAATGACCCAGCAAGACAAGATGGTTCAATAAATAACCCTGCTTGTCCTCGGATGCTTTGTTGACATGGAAAGACCGCCAGGGTGTAGTATTTATTAAGTGGAAAAAGTGATTGCAGGGCAGTGGGTCACCTTTCTGAGCCGCTGGCACCTGGGGAGAGGTGTGCCCCGGTGACAACCTGCGGGAAGAGCTGGCAGGCAGAGGGAACAGCAAACGTTAACAACCTTGAGGTGGGACCCCCCGGGGTGGGGTGCTGCAGGGATCGGGTATTTGAGGATTTGGCACGAGGGGACAGAGAGGGAGAGATTTTTCCTGGCCCCCTGGTGTGGGGTCCGGGGTGTCACCTGATGTTAACTTCTCTCATTTACTTGGGTGATTGTTTCCCACACCATCAGACTGTGAGCCGAGTGATGGCAGAGGCCACATGTGTCGCGGCCCCCACCTGTGGCCCCAGGAGGTTCCTTCTCAGGCTCAGAGGCAGAAGAGGGGTACAGGCTGGCCGTCTCCCCCAGGGCTATGACTCCTTCGGGGCTGGGTGTTTCCTTGTGAAACATCTGCGTGGCTTTGCCCCCCGACCCCTGCCAAGGCAGAAGGCTGGGGAGGTGGGGGAGGGATTGTCTCCCCACCCAGTGAGGCCAAGGCTGGCCTGGGACCCCAACCCCTGGCTGGGTCCTTCCCAGATAGTGTGCCTCACTCTTCCCCACAGGGAAACTGAGGCTCAGAGACAGCAAGCAAGTTGCCCAAAGTCACAGAGCTGGGACTCAAACCCAGGCTCCTGAGCGTGGCTTCACAGCTCTCTGCACCTCCACTTCCTCATCTGTAAAGTGGGGCAACTCATAGGACCTGCCTCGAGGGTGGAGAGGACCAGTTGAGTGAATACTTGCAAAGACTCACAATGATTTCTATGCCTTGTAAGCACTCATGGACACTTGCTACAGTGCTTTTCATTATCGCCACCTGCAACATTAGTTTAATTATGCTTGATAGGAGGAAAAACCAGAAATGGCAATCAGTATCCTTTTGTAGAGGGTGGGGAAGGGACTTCTTACCCCAATGCCCTGAATTAGCTGCCACCTGGTGGCAGCGTACTCGTGACATGCCCAAGACATTCTCCTGAGGACTTTCGACTCTCGGTGGCACAACCAGCAAGCCCCCAGACACATTCTACAAAACAGAATGTTTTTATTGTGCTAGGTGCCACATGATGCTGCATGGGAAGGGCCCAGCCAGGGGCAGGTCAGGTGGGGTGACAGGAGAAGCCCCTTCTAGCAGGTCCTGCCCGCAGCGTCCCTAGGGTGGAGGGAGGGGCCGTCATCGTCACCGTGGCGGCGGATGATGGAGTTGATCCAGTCTGCAAACTTGGCGACGGAGGCAAAGGCGTCTGGGAAGGTCCCAGAGCCGCAGCCCCCTCGGATGAAGGAATCGATCCCATGGACCAGCCTGTTGCAGACCAGGGGCCCGCCGGAGTCCCCCTGTGGAGCCAGACAAGTTCGGGAGTCTGGGCTTCCAGTCCCCCACCGTCACACCCCCACCCACCCCCTTCAGGGTCGGGGATTCCTTCCACGGGTCTGGCTGTAGTCCTAGTTGCTGCAGCCTGGATGGGAGCACGGTGCTGGCTCGGGGGGACATGGGGTACGTACAAAGCAGATGCCGGCATGCTGGCCTGGCACCAGGGTGCACACGTTGGAGGGGCGGCAGAGGGCTGTCACCACGGTCACGTTGAGCTGCTGCAGGACTGGGGGCGGTGGCCGGTTCGTGTCCAGCTGGCCCCAGCCCATGGCCACACACTGCACCCCTTCTCCCACGCCTTGGTCCTGGGTGGGCAGCTGGGCCACCTGCACATTGGTGTTGATGGTGGCCATCCCACTGAGCTGCAGCAGGTGGGATGGAGCAGTGGCATGTCACAGAGGGTGGGGAGTGACGACCCTCACCTCTCTGGGCCCTGGTTTCCCCAACCGAGGCTCCACCATGGTCCTGGGATGTTTCAGAGCAGGACACCCACCCTGCAGGTTGCCTCCCACTTCAAGCCTCAGTTTCCCCGTCTGTAAAGTGGGAGCAGTCACCGTGGCTCAGGGCATCCCTGGATCTGTCTTGAGTGCAATAAACAGTAGGTAATAGGGCTTCCCTGGTGGCACAGTGGTTGAGAATCTGCCTGCTAATGCAGGGGACACGGGTTCGAGCCCTGGTCTGGGAGGATCGCACATGCCGCGGAGCAACTAGGCCCGTGAGCCACAACTACTGAGCCTGCGCGTCTGGAGCCTGTGCTCCGCAACAAGAGAGGCCGCGATAGTGAGAGACCCGCGCACCGCGATGAAGAGTGGCCCCCGCTTGCCACAACTAGAGAAAGCCCTCGCACAGAAACGAAGACCCAACACAGCAAAAATAAATAAATTAATAAACTCCTACCCCCAACATCATCTTTTTTTTTTTTTGCGGTACGCGGGCCTCTCACTGCTGTGGCCTCTCCCGTTGTGGAGCACAGGCTCCGGCCATGGCTCACGGGCCCAGCCGCTCCGCGGCACGCGGGATCCTCCCGGACCGGGGCACGAACCCGTGTCCCCTGCATCGGCAGGCGGACTCTCAACCACTGCGCCACCAGGGAAGCCCCCCAACATCTTCTTTAAAAAAAAAAAAAGTAATAAAGCAAACGATGGGCCACAGCAACGACCATAAAACCCTTGTTCTAGAACATTGCCTGAGAATAATCATAGCTGGGCAAGCAGAGGGGAAAGGCAGGTTTCTCCCTCCGGTCTCCCACTGGCCCGAATGTGGGGAATTTTGCCCCATTTGGCAAAGAGGGAGACTGCCCCTTCCCTCCGCCAGCGGGCACAAAAATACCTTTCTCGCAGTCACCTCATGTAATCTCTGACAGCCCTGCACGGCGGGGGATGGGGGTGGGGAGTATTTCTCTGTTTTACAGAGGGGGAGACTGAGGCACACAGAGATGGGGGCGACACCGGGTCTGCGCCCGCCAGCCTTGTCCCCCAGGCTCCTGCCCCTCCCCCGCCCTCCCCAAGCCTCCCGCGGGCCTTTGCACCTGCTCTTCCTGCCCCGTCCCCGGCCGCGCACCTGGAGAACCACGATGTCGTTCTGCAGGCCCAAGGGGTTGAAGCCTTTTTCAAAGACCCGCTGGACCCTGAACGTCTGCCGGGTCTGCTCTTGCCGACGCAGGTTATGTGCCCCCAGCACCACGCGCACCGACTGGGGGTTCCTGGGGCGGGGGGACAGGAGGTGATTGGGGCGCCCGAGGGGTCGGGAGCGGCGGAGAGACCCCGCCCGAGCGCAGGAGGACCTGCAGACCCTCGCGCCTTTGCCGGAAGGCCCCACCCCGGGCCCGCAGCACGGCCCGCGCGACCCTCGCGCGGCGGGCGCACTGGAACCCGAGATGGGGACGCGCGGGGACACTCACATGCCGTCCAGACAGTGCGCGGCCGACAGCACGAAGTTCCGCGCGATCAGGGTGGCGCCGCAGAAGTGGCGTCCGCGCCTCTGCAGGGACGCCATGAAGGGCCACGCGTGCGGCCTGGCCGGCCGGCCCCCCACGATCTCCGAAGCCAGCGCGGGGCCTGGGGGCAAGGGCGGTGGCGGCGGTGAGCGGCGCGGAGGAGCCCCGCCCCCGCCCGGGAAACCCCACCCCCCCCTCCCAGGACCCCACCGGGTCGGGTTCTTGCCGTGCTTGTCGCCCAGAGAGGGGAGGGGGCCTGCACGGTCCCCCTGCCAGGGCGCAGCTAGATCTGGACTTCACCCGCTGGGAGTCCCCAGAGACCCCGCTGTTCAGACCTCACCACTCAGGACCTCAGCCTTCTCCTTATCCCAGCTGTCACTCCCCATGAGGATGAGGGGGCCGAGAGGGTCCCCAGCAGGTGGAGAGGCAGGACTGGACCCCAGGGACAGACCCGGGCCCCGCTCACCGCCCAGCAGCACGGCCAACAGGACAGCGGCCAGGGCAGGGCTGGAGGGTCTGCAGCTTTGGATCATGGTTGGGCGGGAGCTCTGGCGTCTCTGCCCTTTATGCCCACCTGCCCCTCTTATAGCCCCCATGCCCCGAGGCCGTTGCAGTTGCCCGTGGGGGGGCCTGGTGCCCCCGCTTCCTCTGCCCATCCTGGGACGTGGGGGACGAGGGGGTGATGGGAGAACAGGGGGGAGAGGATGTGTGCAAGGGGCAGGGCTGGCTCCAGGAGGGTCCCCAGATCAAACTCAGGATGCACAATTAAACTGGAACGTCAGATAAGCTTTTTTTTTTTTTTAGCGTAAGTATATCCCAAATATAAGCACAGGATGTACTTACGTACAAAGTTAGTCTTTGTTTATCTGACATTCAAAGTTAGCTGGGAGTACTGTATTTTTGCTAAATCTGACCACTCCGGCCCAAAGGAGTTGGCTGGGACGCCCACGTGTCTCAGTTTACCCAGGGCAACGGCAACCATGTGCACGCAGCCCTGTCCTGACATTTGGGAGCTGCCTACCCAGTGAAATGGTGGGAGGACTGGGCTTTGAACCCAGGTGCCCACAGTGCACAGCTGGAGGGAGACTTGCTGCCTATTCCCCAGCCTTGGGTCTCCTTCTTGGAGCCCGGACTGGTTGCTGTTCCTAACGGGGAACTCACTCCCACCTGGGACCTCATCAGTCTCTGGGGGCCCTCAGAGGTTCTGGGAAGGAATCCCTCCCACCCCCACCCTACCTGCACCCCTCTGAGCTTCTCTGAACCCCCTTCCAGCCTGAGGCAGAGGAAAAAATTCCTGCCCAGGCCTGGAGGCTGGATCATGGATCTCCAACCAAGTTTGAGAACTTCAGCCTGGACCTTGGAAGAACTCAAGCCGAACAATGGAGATGGGGTCCACCAGGGCCGGTTCCCAGCCCCGTGGCCCCAGTTCAACTCCCCCCCCAACCCCCACCCCGTCCCAGGCTGCTCCAGCTGCAACGGCTGTAGCCAAGGCTGTCGCAAGAAGCAACGTTCTCCTGGCTCGGAGCAGGGTTCAGGGGAGGGAACCAACGGATCCATCTGCAGGAACAGGCGGGCGGGGGCCCTCAGGGACACCCAGAGGCGGGCTGGGGCTGGAGTCCAGTTTGTCCCTGGGCTCCTCCTTGGTGTGTGGCCACAGGCAAGCAAACCCCCATCTCTCCCCTCTCGGTGGGGTCCCCACCCTGCTGAGTTAAAGTTACCATAGAGCACTTGGTAAGCACCTGCTGTATACATAACCCTGTTTCCAGTGGGGGTGGGAATAATGGAGGAGACCGTGACTCAGGCAGGGAGACCAGATTTAAACAAAAGCTGCATCTATATGGAGCACCACCTGTATGCTATTTCCTCACAGGTCATGGTGGCTAAGCTTGTGGACTCTGGGTTCAGATCCTGGAGTGGCCACTTGCCCACTATGACTTCAGGCTATGGATGTAACCCCTCCATGCCTCAGTTTCCTCATCTGTAAAATGGAAGTTATAGGCTCCCATCTCACAGGATTGTCCTGAGGATTAAATGAATGAACTTTTTGTAAAGTTCTCAGATGAGAAAGTGCCGTCCTTGAGGGCTTGTTAACCATTAACCCTCTTCCAAAGGGCACGGTGCTGGTTGCCTTGGGGAGCGGGGCTGGGCATCTGGGGGAGTTCTGATTCACGATCAGAGCCGTGATGCCACGGGGAGTCTCTCGCTTGATCCCCGTCACACCGCAACAGGAAAATGATGCTCTGCGTGTCTCCCCACGCTGTTGGGAGCCGCCCTGCTGTCCCCGAGGTCCCCCAGGTCGCACCTGCCCAACATCCTGTTTATGATTCCTGTGGGTCTGTCCCCTGAATCTCAACAACCCCGGCCAACGTCCAGCAAATCAACCCAGGCCCCTATATCCCCCAGCCTCACCTCCCCTTCTTGGATCTGATCTTTGCTGTGCAGAACTTTCCTCTGTTACACACACACGTACACGGGCTCATAGAAAATAGAAGACAGGCTTCCCTGGTGGCGCAGTGGTTAAGAATCCGCCTGCCAGTGCAGGGGACACGGGTTCGAGCCCTGGTCCGGGAAGATCCCACATGCCGCGGAACAACTAAGCCCGTGCGCCACAACTACTGAGCCTGCGCTCTAGAGCCCACGAGCCACAACTACTGAGCCTGAGCTCTAGAGCCCGCGAGCCACAACTACTGAAGCCCGTGAGCCACAACTACTGAGCCCGCGCGCCTAGAGCCCGTGCTCCACAAGAGAAGCCACCGCAGTGAGAAGCCCGTGCACCCACCCCAACGAAGAGTAGCCCCCGCTCGCGCAACTAGAGAAAGCCTGTGCGCAGCAACAAAGACCCAAGGCAGCCAAAAAAAAAAAAAGTTAAAAAAAAAAAAAAGAAAATAGAAAACACCCAGGGCTGTTTTTTCTGGGTCTTTCTGTTCCCATCAATGGGCTCAATCCAACATTCCCTCCAGCAAACCTCATTTACCCCCAGTGCTGGGCACCAAAATCCCTCTGGGCTTTTTATAGAAACCACTTCCCTGCCGCTGGCCCGTGGGAAATGCAGAAAATTCCCGGCGTTCCCTCAACACTTATCAGCTTGCGTTTCCCAGGATTTCGGCTTTGCCTCAGGTCTCAGCACACTCTTGCTCCTGCTGAAGTGGAAAACCAGTCTCATCTCCTCCCCTGGGGTGGTCGGCTGAGGTGTGAAACAGTTAAAAAGGGGGCAGCCCTGGGGGTTCTGACTCCAGCTTGAATTCGCATGCTGCCACCAGATGGCGGCAGAGTAAATCAATAACAAAAGAGCTGCCTCCCAACTCTGGTGTGTCCGGTGAGCTGGTTGGCCCCTCTCTCTGAGCCTCCACTGCCTCATTGCCATGGCCACGTGCCCTCTCCACGGCTGGCCAATGACCCCTACCTCTGCCTGGCCTCAGGCCTCTCCTCTAGACCCCAGTTCATTCTGTGGCCCTGCATGCTCCAGCCCTGCCCCCTCCCTGATCTGCTCTCCTTCCCCCACACCCCCAAGCTTGTCCTGATGCAGGGCCCTTACACTGGCTGTGCCTTGCCTGGCGACACTTCTCCTTTTGTTCTTATTCAGGCATTGCTGCCTCCTTCAAGAAGCCTCCCTAATAGCCTTTCTGCCTGCCCCTGACTGGTCAGGAGCCCCACAGGCCCTGGGCACTCCATGTTATGAGAGCTTGGTCCTCAAGTGGCCCCGGAACTGGGAGACACAGAACTGGACAGGACACCCCTAGCCCTGAGGGCCGGGGTGGGGCTCCTTGGACACTTGGGAAATGTCTGGAGTGACTCCGTTTTCCAGATGAGGAAACTGAGGCACAGAGAGGGGCGGTAACTTGCCCCGGGTCACACTGGCGGGGCTGGGTTAGAACCCACGTCTGCGGGCATCTGGGGAGTGGGATCCGCTGTGACCTGCGCCCTCCTCCGACTTCCAGGCCTCTGTTCCCACCCCCACCCCGAGCTCGGGGTTTGGGGACTCGGACGCTGAGGACCCTGGGCCACTCTCCCCCACATCTCCCTGTGGGAAGGACACACAGGAGCCAGGGGGACGGTTCAGCTTTTATTGATGCACCGTGGGTCTGCCTGGCTCCCAAGAGCCGGGGGCGCAGGAAGGGGGGCACGGGCGCAGAAGCAGACCCGCCGCGTCTCTCCACAGCATGGCCTCAGTGCCCGGTGGCGGGGGGGGGGCTCAGGGGCCGTCCTCGCCCCCCGCGTTGCTCAGCACTGAGCGGATCCAGTCTACGTAGAGGGAGACGCGAGCAAAGAAGTCAGGGTACTGGCGGGTGGCGCATCCCTGGATCACAAAGGAGTCCATGCCCTGGATGACACCATCGCAGATCAAGGGGCCACCTGAGTCCCCCTGGGGAGGGGGCAGGTCGGTCAGTCACTCAGGCCAGGCCAGCAGGCAGACGAGGCTACCTCAGGGGAAGGGGCCACGTAGGGGTGAAACGTTTCCAGTCTAGAATTTTCTTTAAAGTATGTGGGTGAGACAGGGAGGGGAGGCCCTTCTGGAGGAGAGCGGGCATTTATTGGCCCCCTGCTATATGCCTGGACCCCAGAATTCTGGGTGTGGCCCCAGGAGCAGGGCTGGGGCACCCACCCAAGGGGGAGCTGCGGGGTGGAAAAGCCCCCAGACCCATGAAGGCCCCGTTACCCCCTCACGATGGGTGTGCCCACCTTCCAGATGGTGTGACGGAGGCACCCGCCTGCCTGCCCTCCCTCCCTCTCCTGGCTGTCCCTGCAGCCACCGAGCTGCAGCCCCCAGTACATACAAAACAGATGCCAGCCCTGTGTCGGGGCACAAAGGTGCACACGTTCTGTGGCCTGCACAGGAAAGCGACCACGGTGACGCTGAGCTCCTGCAGGACCTGGGGCAGCGGCTCAGGTGCCCAGGCGGCCCCAGCCCGTGGCCAGGCACTGGGTGCCGTGGGGCAGCAGCTGGTTCTGCTGGGGGAGCTGGGCCACTGCAACCTGGGGGTTGAGGGTGGCCGGGCGGTCCAGCTGGGACAGAGGGCGGTTGGTGGGCAGTGAGTCTCCAGGACCCGCAGCCACCCGTGGACGATTATCTCAAAGTGCCTCCTCCAGGCCTTTGCACATGCTGTTCCCTCCGCCTGGCTCTACCTCAGGGGTCACCTCCTCCAGGGAGGCTGCCCTGATCACCCTCCAAACCTGCCAGGGCTCAGTTTCACATTCCCCGAGGCCATGAGACTCCCCTTTGCAGCATTGGTCACTGTTGCGTTCATTCACTTACGAAGCACTTATTGAGCACCAGCTGTATGCTTGATCCTGGGCTAAGCCCTGGGGATCCTACCTCTGCCTTCCGGGAGCTGATCTTTGGGGCTGGGAGGGGCCAAGAAGAGAACGGCAGGCGGCAGAGTCAAGGGAAACATAGCCCAGTACACTGATGAACACTGTATCGGGGGAGGGGTGGCTGTCACTCAAGTAGGGTGAGGGGAGGCTTCCCTGAGGAGGGGAGGCTGGTGCCAAGGCTGAGGGTATCTGGGAACAGCGCAGGCAGCAGGGAGGGGACATAGCTGGGCGAAGGCTGGGGGCGGGGCGTGGGGGCATCCCGCTTGCTCAGAAGGTGGTGACCGGCTCTCTCCCCACCAGGCCGTGTCCCACGCCCGCCGGGGCTCCGTACAGTAGGTGCTGGAAAATGAATGAACAGGGGTCCCTGGGCCCTGCTGGCCCCGCGCACCCACCTGCAGGAGGAGGACGTCATTCAGCTTCTCCTGTGGGTCGTAGTTGTTCTCAAACAGGCGGCTGACGCTGAACCTCTGCTCGGTGGGCTCGGAGGTCTGCAGGCTGTGCGCCTCGCTGGGACCCCGACCCCCCCACGTGCCCCCCACCCCCGTCCTGAGGCCCAGGGTGCAGCCCCTCAGGGACTGCCCGCCGTCCCAGGAGACGCCCCCCCCCCCGCGTCTGCATCTTGCCCCCAAGGGTTGGACCCCTGGCTTGAGCTAATCCTCCTGGGGCTTCAGGGGGTCACGTCGGACTGGGGAGCAGGGCAGGTGCCTGTCTAGTTTGGGATGAGAGGGTTGGGCAGATGGACCGGAGGGGCTGAGACCAGGCAAGCGGAGGCAGGCCGCGCCTCGCCCCCTCGGACCCCCGGGGCAGCGCCACGCCCCCTCCCTCGGAGCACCACCCCCTCCCCGGGCAGGCCCGCACCGCGCAGGCGCACTCACTCACACGTTGTTCAGGCAGTGGGCTGCGGTCAGCACGAAGCGCGGGTGGATCAAGGTCCCCCCGCAGAAGTGGTTGCTGGGGAACAGCTGCAGCGACGCCATGTAGGGGCGCGAGTGGGGCTGGGCTTCCCGCCCGCCCACTATCTCCGCGGCCCGGGCTACACCTGGGGACGCCGGGGTTAGCGGCCGTCGCCTTGCCTAACGCCCTCCGCGGCTCCCTGGACGGGGGACCGACCCCACCCCACCGCCCCATCCCCCGCCCAGGGAGCCCAGACGGGGGTCGGGGGACGAGAGCAGAGCCGCTGTGTGGCCTCCACCAGCCCCGGGACCCCTCAGAGCCTCCGTTTCCCCATGTGCAAATTGGAGGTCCCATAGCAGCACAGGGCAGCTGGGGGCTGTGGAGGGAAGAGGCCCGGGCCAGGGACAGTTAGCGCTGGGGAGAGCCCGGTGGTCATTATCATTATTATTTCTGAAGGCTCCCAGGAAGCAGCGGCGCCCAGTCCTGGAGGTCAGTAGGGGGAAGAAGCTGGCAAGATGACCCATCTTGCAGATGGACAAACTGAGGCATGAAAAAGCCTCATCAGGATGAGGGCGGAGGGGTTCCCTCACTCCGGCTTTTCCTCTGACATGTGCGTCATTCACTCGGTGACACATTCGTTCGTGCGTGCACTCTTACTGAGTGCTTGCTGGGTGCCAGGTGCTGTCCAGGGATTCTGGTTATATTGAGTCCCTAGGACACCTCCCTGGGCAGGAAGGACTAGGTTTTGCCCATTTTACAGATGGGGAAAGAGAGCTACGTATCCCAGGCCCCCCCTTTCTCTCCTCCCCTCCCCTTGAGGCATTCATTCCAAGCAGCCAGCTGAGCTGGGTCCCGCTTCACTTTCCCCATCTGAGCCGTGAGGGCATGGGACAGGCAGATGGACGGACGGACGGACTTGGGCCCCACTCACCGCCCAGCAGCACAGCCGGGAGCACCGGGGCAAGGGCAGGGCTGGAGGGTCTGCAGCTTCGGGTTATGGTTGGGCCATGCCCCCTGCCTGCCCGCCCCCTCTTATAGCCCCAATTCAGGGAGGCTATTAGGGTTGCCCCACACCTGGGCTGGGCGTCCCCACTTCCTCCTTCCAGCTTGAGGGCTCGGGAGCTTGGGGGTCAAAGCTGCACCCCAGGAAGCCTGCAGGGGCTTCAGGCTCAGGCTCGGGGTCCTCAAGAGATGCAGGAAGGTGGCTCCCACCCACCCCATGCCGGAAGTCCTCTGGACAAGGGGGCTTGTGGCCACAGCCCTCACAGTGACATGCACCCCAGCTTCCACACCTCCAAGGGGGCACTGCCTGCCCCCAGAGGGTCCCTGTAGCCCCAGCAAGGTGAGATGTGACCGACGTGTGCAGGGGTGGGATGAATCCCACTCAGCAGGACAGGAAAGGGGGTGAGGGTCTCAGAGCCCTGTGCCTCCTGAGACCCACAGGATCATCTCTCTGCCCTCACTTTGTCTGGGGGAGTCACTCTTCCCTCTAAGGCAGAGCTCTCACCTGGGGCGATTCCTCCCCCAGGGACACCTGGAGATATCTGGGGACACCTGTGGTCGTCACGACTGGGGGGCTCCTGGCATGCAGTGGCTGGGACCAGGGATGCTGCCCCACACGGGAGGGGGCAGGGGGAGACTCTGGTGCCGGGAGACATTTATTTATGTATCTATTTATAACTGACTCATTATTATGAAAAATTTAAACCTACAGAAGCATAGATAGAGGAGCTCACGGAATTTGGGGGCCAAAAAAAAGTTTTTAAGCTTTTCATTTTGAAAGCATTTCATGCTTACAGCAGTCCGCAGAATTCCCGGATGTGCTGCCCCAGCTTCCCCGGGGCCACGTCTTGCACAAAGTTTGCCCCTCACAGGCCGCCTGGATTTCACAATCAGCCAGTCTCTGGTCCAGGATCCCCCACCCCGCCTCCCCGAGTCTCCTGGGCTCTGGGGCAGCCCCTCAGCCTCTCCTGGCCCTCATACCGTGTCCTTGGTGGCAACCTGGTGGGTTTTTGGGGGAACGTCCCTCCGAATGGGCTTGTGCGGGGTCCCCACACGGAGATGGGGTCTGCATACCGATCGATGGTCCCCAGGATGTGGGGCATCATCTCTGAGGCGCCTGCGTGTCCCTCCCACCGAGTCACACTTTCCCCTTTGGAATGAATGAACGTCTCTGAGGCAGAAACACCTGCTCTGAGTTTTGCCCACAAAGGACTCCTGGAGCAGCCTGCGTGCCTCACTGCTTCCCGCCCTGCGGGTGGCTGCCCCTCTGCCGATGCGTTTTTATTTTTTATCTTTTAAATTTTATTGAAGTAGAGTTGATTTACAATGTTGTGTTAATTTCTACTAAACGGCGAGGTGACTCAGTTATACATATATATATATATATTCTTTTCTTTCCCCCGCCCCGGCTCTTTTTTTTCAAATAATTTATTTTTTATATTCTTTTCCATATTCTTTTCCATTATGGTTTATCCCAGGATAGTGAATCGAGTTCCCTGTGCTCTACAGTAGGACCTTGCTGTTTATCCATCCTATGTATAATAGTTTGCATCTGCTAACCACAAACTCGCAGTCCATCCATCCCTCCCCCACCCCTCTCCCCCTTGGCAACCATAACTCTGTTCTCTATGTCCATGAGTCTGTTTCTGTTTCGAAGATAGGTTCATTTGTGTCATATTTGAGATTTCACATATAAGTGATATCACATGGTATCTGTCTTTCTCTTTCTGACTCACTTCACTTAGTATGGTCATCTCTAGGTCCATCCATGTTGCTGCAAATGGCATGATTTCATTTCTTTTTTATGGCTGAGTCGTATTCCATTGTATATATGGACCACATCTTCTTTATCCATTCATCTGTTGATCAGAATTTAGGTTGTTTCCATGTCTTGGCTATTATAAATAGTGCTGCTATGAACACAGGGGTGCATGTATCTTCTCAAATTATAGTTTTGTCTGGGTATGTGCCCAGGAGTGGGATTGCTGGGTCATATGGCAACTCTATTTTTAGTTTTTTGAGGAACCTCCATACTGTTTTCCTTAATGGCTGCACCAACTTACATTCCCACCAACAGTGTAAGAGGGTTCCCTTTTCTCCACACCCTCTCCAGCGTTTGTAATTTGTAGACTTTTTGATGGTGGCCATTCTGACCCATGTGAGGTCAGAATTCACACCTCATTGTATTTTTGATTTCCTCTTCTCTAATCACTAGTGATCTTTTCATGTGCCTGTTGACCATCTGTATTGCCGAAGTGTTTTTAAGTCACACATCAGCCCAGTCACTCGGGAAAGGCCGCCGGGTGTCTGGGACTCTGCAGCCCTGGGTGTGGCCCTGACATGTCTCCACAGAAACCCGGGGCTGCTGTGCCTTTTGCTTTCAGAACTGGTTCTTCTCGTTTGACAAGAACATCTCTTCGGACTGGCACTGTCCGGTCCAGCGGGGCAGGCTGCTTGGTGCCTCGGTTTCCCCACGTGTACAATGGGGTGATCATAGTAATAGTCCCTCCCCCAGGGCGACAGCAGGAGGATTGGATAAGTTAGAGTATTGGAGTGTGTGGGCGCGCAGTGAAGTGAGGTGAGCACAGGTGCCAGCCCTGTCGCTGCCACCCCACCACTCCCTTCCTTTTTCTGCTGTGCTTCTCCCCGTCTCAGCCCATCCTCTCAGCGGCTGGGCCGGGTCAGCACGTGCCTCTCTCAGATCCAGGCTCTTCTGGGGGCAGACGCGGGGCGGGTACACCCCAGGGTCTGGAGTCCCTCGCCTTGGTTCACATTCTGCTGTGCTTTGTGATTCTGGGCTAGAAACGCCACCTCTCTGGGCCTCGGTTTCCCCATCTGTTAATGATGGGGAGTCATGAGAACAACCCCACCTCAGGGGCTGACTTCCCTAATACAGTTAAGAGCTTGATGAAAGGGGATACACACAGGGGAGCATCACTCAGCCCTGAAAAGGAGAGAGACACTGACACTCGCTACAGTGTGGATGGACCCTGAGAACACAATGCTCAGTGAGAGAAGCCAGACACAGAAGGACACACAGGGTGTGATTCCATTGATGGGAAACGTCCAGAACAGGCAGAGGGTTCCTGGTTGTCAGGGGCTGGGGGAGAGCATGAGGGTGAGTGCTCATGGGGACAGGGCTTCTTTTCAGGGTGGTGAGAATGTTCTGGAATTAGAGGTGGTGGTTGCACAACCCCGTGACTGTACTAAACGCCGCTGAATTGTTAAGCTGGTGGGTTGTATGGTAGGAGAAGTACATTTCGATAAAGCTTTAACTGAAAAAGAAAAAGAAACACACACACACAACCTTGCTAGGTAACTGCCCACGGGGTCCTGGCCGAAAGCTCTCACTCCCCAGGGAGCCTCCCGGTGGGTGGGGTGGGGCGTGGGGGGGAGGGGAGTCACAGCATCAGACAAGACAGGGGGATGGCCCGGGGTCCTCCTCTCTGCTCCAGGCCTGGGGTGGGGGCAGGCAGGTGAGTGCAGGGCTGGGGGGCTGCCTGAAGGCAGAGGCTTAGGAAGGCATGGGACTGGGTGGGGAGCTGGGGCCACCGGGAGCCCTGGGGGTTGTAACTGGGAGGGAGGGAACCATCGGGGGCCTCTGGGGGTCGGGCCAGCAGGTGGAGGGGAAGTGGGGCTGGAAGCTGTGGCCTCGGCCCCTTCCCGCTCCAACTGTGGCTGGTGCAACAGGCAACGGCCTCGCCGGGAACGCGGGCTGGGGCGGGGTGAGGGGGCAAGCGGACCCGAGCCGACCCACCCAGGATCGAGGGAAGGAGGGCGGGAGAGGCTCAGCCTCTGTGTCTCTGCCTCTTTTTCCTCTTCTCTCCTGAAAAAGGAAAAACACTCCTTTCTTGAGGGGGCCAGTGTTGGGGGCTCCAAGCTGAGACCATATGCTCTTGGACCCCAACACCCTAGGGCCTCAGTTTCCCCATCTGAACAATCAGCAGGCGGGACCCCTGAGACCATTCTGGGCTCCTGAGCCGCTGACATTCCTCTCTGGGCCTCAGTTTCCCCTTCTATAAAGCAGGGCCCATTGTGAACCCCCAATCCCACTCCTGGGTACAAATCCATAGCATTGAAAATCAATGTTCAAACAAAACATGTACACAAATGTCCACAGCGACGTGATTCACATTAGCCAGGGTGGAACCAACCCAGAGACCATCGACGGACGATGGATATACATCCCTCCACACCCGGGAACATCACTCAGCCGTGAAAAAGTGTGAAGCACTGACACTCACTACAGCGTGGATGGACCCTGAGAACACGATGCTCAGTGAGAGAAGCCGGACACAGAAGGACACACAGGGTGTGATTCCTTTGATGGGAAACGTCCAGAGCAGGCCGATCCACAGACACAGAGAGTTAGTGGTTAGTGGTTGTCAGGGGCTGGGGGAGGGGGAGGAGAGGTGACTGCCGATGGGGACGGAGCTTCTTTTGGGGGTGATGGAAAGCGGTGAGGGTTGCACAACCTAGTGAAATACACTAAAAACCACTGAATTGTTCCCTTTAAAAGAGTGAATTTTATGTTATGTGAATTTCACTGCAATAAATTATGAAAAACAAATAAACAGACCCAGGTCCCACAGACCAGGCCTGTAGGATGGGGTGAAGGCCTGGCACACAGCTGGTGCCCAATAAGCGTCAGCAACGCCAGTGGTGATAGGAGCTCCCTGGGCCTCGGGCTCCCCATCTGTAAAACGGCTTAATGGCGACACAACTAACCTTGGTGGCCAGTGAGTGTGGGCCATCGCTGGGGGCTTCTGGGGCAGTGAGGGGGTGGAGGGCACGCGGTCAGGGCAGGGGGATCGGGACCGCACAGACCCCAACACCACCCGGCTCGGGGCACAGCGCCGCCCCTTCGAGCCCCTCCCCTCCCCTGCGTGTTGGGGCATCAGCAGTGCCTCCAGGAGAAGGGCAGAGCTGGGCATCTCCATTTTGGCCCCGACGCCGGCTGGGCTGAGCCCCTTCCACAGCTGTGTGCTACCCGCCCGCCCCGGCCTTCTGTGGTCTCCCCACCGCCAGCCCGGAACACTGGATCCTTTGCAGCCTCTTTCCCTCGAGCCACGTGGCAGGACCTGTCCCCGTCTGTGCAAGGTGACACGTGGGCAGCCCCCAGGGCGGCACCTGGTTCGGATGCCCGACCCGTCCCTGCCACCCCGTCCCCCCCACCCCAGACGAGACACCGCAGACGGCAGGCTTCGTGATCAACCCCCTGGGTGAAAAGCCCACCTCCCAGAAGGCCAGCAGGCATTTCTCACGCACTGGGTGAGGGGCAGTGTTTCCACATCGTCAAGAGCCTTCTGTGTTTCTTTGCTGTGAACTGCTTACATCCGTGACCCACTTTTTTACTACTGGGCTCTAATTTTTTTCCTTACTGATTTTAGGTGCACATTATATGTATTATATTATAAATATATAAGATAAATATAGTATAAATATAAATATTAATGTACAATATTTACACAATGGATTTGTTATATTTTATTATGAGTTATTAAGTATATATATATATATATATATATATATTATTTTTTTTTTGCAGTACGCGGGCCTCTCACCGTTGTGACCTCTCCTGTTGCGGAGCACAGGCCCCAGACGCGCAGGCTCAGTGGCCATGGCTCACGGGCCCAGCCGCTCCGCGGCATGTGGGATCTTCCCGGACCGGGGCACGAACCCGTGTCCCCTGCATCGGCAGGCGGACTCTCAACCACTGAGCCACCAGGGAAGCCCCTGTGTATTATGTTTTATATATCATTTATATAATTATTTTTATTATGTTTTGTATGTTATTTATACGATTATGTTTGTCACGTTTTATATATCATTTATATAAATATATAAATACATATATATATAGTTTGGCTGCACTGTGGGGCATGGGGGATCTTATTTCCCCAACTAGGGATCCAACCCGTGCCCCTTGCAGTGGAAGCGTGGAGTCTTAACCCCTGGACCTCCGGGGAAGTCCCTATAAAATTATATTTATTATTTAACATTTATATTTTAGTTTCTTTCACATAAGGCTCTTTAACCGATTCAAGTGGCAAGTAGTCTAAAGCCAGTTTCTCGGATTCAACCAACCGCAGATCAAAAATATTTGGGAAGGGCTTCCCTGGTGGCGCAGTGGTTGAGAGTCTGTCTGCCAATGCAGGGGACACGGGCTCGTGCCCCGGTCCGGGAAGATCCCACATGCCGCGGAGCGGCTAGATCTATGGCCGCTGAGCCTGCGCGTCCGGAGCCTGTGCTCCGCAACGGGAGAGGCCACAACAGCGAGAGGCCCGCGTACCGCAAAAAAAAAAAAAAAAAAGTGGGAAAAAATTTTCCAGAAAGTTCTAAAAAGCGAAACTTGAATTTGCTGTAGGCGGGCAACTATATTTACACAGCATTTACATTTTATTAGGTATTTTAAGTCATCTAGAGATGATTTTAAGTGCACTGAAGGATGTGCGTAGGTTACTTGCAAATATTACGGCGTTTGATATAAGGGACTTGAGCATCCGCGGGTTTGGGTATCCACCGGCGTCCTGGAGCCAAGCCCCTGCAGATACTATGGGTGACTGTATTCTCGACCAAAATGAGAGACGGTTAAGGGGGTCTGGAATCTCATAGATGTGGGTTCAGAGCCCACTCTGGCTGTGTGGCCTCAGGGTAGTCACCCAACCTCTCTGAGCCTTGGCGCCACCGCCGTCAGGTGGAGATAACAAGAGTCCCTGGTCCTCAGGGCTGTGAGCGGATTCCGTGAGTGGAGGCCCCTGGGGTGGATGCCACTCTTGCCGGAAGATGTCCCTGTGCTCGGCCCCCAGCCCCTTCCCGCCCCCGCAAAGCAGAAATCAGGTACCGTGGACAGAACGGGAACAGATCCTTTATTAGAGTCACTACTGCGCGGGCCAGGGTGGGGCTGCGGGATGGGACAGAGGCGTGGGGGACTGGCTCCGTGGCGGCTCACGCGCCCCCCACCGGCTGGGCTGGGGGTCCGTCAGGCTGGCGCACATCCGACTGGCTGGTTTATAACCGAGTCGATCCAGTCTCTGAAGAGTGCCACGCGGGCGAAGAAGTCGGGGCCCCTGCCGCAGGGCCCCCGGGACCAGGAGGCCACGCCGTGCGCCAGGCCGTTGCAGACGAGGGGGGTGCCCCCATCCCCCTGCAGGGCGGCAGGAGAGTCAGGGCATCCCAGGCCCAGCCCCCCTACTCTGCTCCCACCCAGAACCACTGCTCACGCCACCCACAACTCCTGTCCCCGCCCCTGGCCCTTGGCACGCGCCGTCCCGCTGCCTGCACGCTTTTCCCTCAACTTTGCTGGGTTAACTCCTACCTGCAACTCAGGTCTCACATGCCCCCAGGAACTCCCTGCTGCCCGGGGCTGGGCCTGTCCCGTGCACGCCCTTGTCTTGACACCAGACTTCCCCACCCACAAGGTCTGGGAGCCCCTGGCTCCAAACGGGCAGACCCTACCCTGTCCTGTTCCCTGTCGTGTTTCCAGCCCCCAGCCCAGAGCTTGGCACTTGTCCTTGCTTTTCCCACCACCTGGAGCCCACCCCAGCTCACACCCAGCCCGTACCTGGCAGATGCCTCCCCGGCGGGTAAGGACGCCGGTGCACACATTGTTGGGGCGACACTGGTCCGACGGGGTCACAGTGACGTTCACGACCCTTGGGACTCGGGAGAGACGCCCTCTATGATGTTGGGCGCCCCAGCCTGCGACCTGACAGTTGGTGCCAGCTTCCACCGTGGCATTCTGTGGGGGCAGTGGTACCACTGCCACGGTGCTGCTGGTGAGGTTGGCCTGACGGTCCAGCTGGGGAGGGAAACTGAGTCAGGAGAGGGCGGAGCTGGGGACCAGAGCCTCACGGGGCCCAGCTGGGAGCCAGGGCGGCAGCTACATGAGTTTTGGTCTGTAAAGTGGTTTGGGTCCTGGCCAAGTGACTTTACCTCGCTGGGCCTCTTGTTCCTCCAGAGAAGGAATCAATCGTTCTTATCGCAAAGGTGGTTGAGAGACCCTGAAGGTGAAGAGCTTGCCCAGGAAATGCAGATAAAACAAGGCACCATCCCCCGTCACAACTGACAGAAAATTTTAAAAAATCATATCATGCAGTGTCGGTAATGATGTAGAGAAATGGGCAGTTTTAAATTCTGCTGGTGGGAGGGTAAGTGGGCCCAGCTACTGTGTCCAGGATACAGAGGATAGCTAAATGGATTGTGCACTTGGCTGTACGATTTAACCACAGGCTCCGTACACGTGGCTCATCCCTCCTGAGCCCCCCAGGCCATCGTCAGCCCCCCCACCCCTCTCCCCACCTGCAGCAGCAGCACGTCGTTCAGGTTCTCTTGGGGGTCATAGCCATTCTCACTGATGCTCCTGATGGAGAAAGTCTGCCGGGACCTCTCCCGCCGCCTCAGGTTGTAGGCCCCCAGCACCACAGTGGCAGTCCCGGTGTTGCTAAGGGCAGGTGGGGGCAGACACCAGGCTGGGGCAGTCCTGGGGGCTTGTGGGGAAGTCCCTAACCTTCCACACCCACCCCAGGGCCCGGGCATTGATGGAGAGCAGGTTTGCAAATAAGGCAGGGAATTACTAGCCCGCTGAACCACAGCCCGGGAGCCAAAGGAAGGACAGCAGTGATGGTCAAGCCTCCTTCCTCCCTTCTGCAGCCGTATCTCCCCTCTGTTTCCAGATCGAGACCCTCCTGGGCCCCTTTTCTATCCTGGGTCCCCCCATTTCCCTCTCCAAGCCCCTCAACCCTTCCTAAGACCCCTCCCCCTCGCCAAGACCCTCTCCTTCTCACCTACCAGGCACCGCTCCCCCAGGAATCCCCTGAGCTCTCTCCCTCTCCGGGTCCCCCTCCCCACCCTGTGGCTCCCTCCTCACCGGCTTTGGAAGCAGCTGGCGGCTGTCAGGATGAAGCCGGGGTGGATCAGGGCGCCCCCGCAGAAGTGCCGCCCTTGGGTCTGAATGGAGGCCAGGAATGGGAATTCCTGCCTCCGGGCCTTCCTGCCACCCACGATGTCCACCAGGGGGGCCGAGCCTGGGGAGAGGGTGCATTGCAGCTCCCCCGGTTTCAGCCCGATCCCTGGGGAGACCCCGGCCTCCCGCCCCCCTGTTCCCTAAAAGGACAGGGGCCCACCCTCCCAGGGCTGGTCAGGGCCAGCCTGGCTGTGCGGCCTGGGCCAGGTCGCTTTCCCTCCCTGAGCCTTGAGTCCAGGGAAGCAGGGGCTGACGCCCGCTGGTCCCTCCCACCAGAGCCTGTCCCCTGCAGCTGGACCCCTGCATGGATGGGGATGTCTGGCCTGGGGCAGGCACTCACCAGCCCTGGAGGTCGCCAGCAGGCCGGCCAGCAGGCCCAGCAGTCTGAGTGCCGTCATGACGGGGGCCGATGGGGGTGGCTGGGATGGTGGCGCCCTTATACCTGGGGCCTTGGCCATCGGCACACCCCCGACCCAGGGCCCGGCCCCTCCCGTCAGGAACAGGGGAAGTTGCCCAAGGCCTCCAGAGCCAACCGCTCCTGGGGTCTGCCTGGGCCCTCCAACTGCCCACCCTGTGCCCCGTTCTCCCTTCTGTACGGTGGGCGACCCGTCAGATGTGGGTGAGGCTGACACCCAGCCGTGCCACTCACAATGGGGGCTCCGCTTGGCTTTGCAGCCTGAGTGCTGGGGGTTCCACCACTGCCCACCTGTCCTGCTGGCTTTTGCATGTGTGTGTGTTTTACTGCTTTTTATTTTTTTTAAACAGCTTTATTGAGATATAATTCGAGTACCACACAATTCATCTGTTTAAAGCGTGCAATTCCATCGTTTTTAGTATCTTCGCAGAGTTACGCGGCCACCACCCCAATTTTAGAACATTCCATCACCTCAGAAGAAGCCCCGTCCCCATCAGCAGTCACTCCCCCTCCCATCCCCCAGCCCCTGACAATCAGGAACCCACTCTCCATCTGTGGATTTGCGTGTTCTGGACATTTCCCATCAATGGAATCACACACTGTGTGTCTTCTGTGTCCAGCTTTTCACTTACAGGGTTTTTATCTGTGGGCACCTGGCCGGGTCACTCTCCGGCCCTCAGTCTGTGCATCTCTAAAGTGGGCAGGTGCGGCCATGGAGCCCCCAGAGCCAGGTGGTCCTGGAGAGGTTGTCTCCCCTTCTGAAGCAGGGTCTTCAGAGGTTTCAGGCACTCAGAGCCTGGGCAAGAGATGAGGCCAAGGGGAGAGAAAGACAGGGTTGAGTATCCAGAATATATAAAGAACTCTCACAACTCAACAACAAAAAGACAAAGAATCCACTTAAAAATGGACAAAGGATTTGGATAGACATTTCTCCCAAGATACACAAATGGCCAACATGCCGTGAAAAGATGCTCAAAATTATTAGTCATCAGGGAAGTGCACAAATCAAAACCACAGCGAGACACCACTTCACACCCACTAGGATGGCTGGAATGAAAAGGGCAGAAAAAAATACAGTGTTGGTGAGGAGGTGGGAAATTGGAACCTCAGACAGGCTGGCAGGGATGTAAAGTAGTGCCGCGGCCGGGGAAGGCCTGGCGGCTCCTCAAAACGTTAATCACCGAATTATGGTATTACCCAGCAGTTCCACGCCTAGGTGTGTGCCCAAGAGAACGAAAGACAGGGCCTCAGAAACCTGCACACGTGTGTTCACAGTGGCCAAATGGTGGACGCAACACAAATGCCCTTCAACAGACAGACGTGTCCCTCCACACACGGGAGCATCACTCAGCCGTGAGAAGGGGTGAAGCCCTGACACTCGCTACCACGTGGACGGACCCCGAGAACACGATGCTCAGTGAGAGAAGCCAGACACAGAAGGACACCCAGGGTGCGACTCCATTGACGGGAAGCGTCCAGAACAGGTAGATCCACAGAGTCAGAGAGTGGGTTCCTGGTTGTCAGGGGCTGGGGGGGTTAGGGGGTTAGGGGAATAATAGCTGAAGGAAATGGGGTTTCTTTGGGGGAGATGGAATGTTCTAGAATTAGCTGGCTGTACAACTCTGTGAATGTTCCTTCCAAAAACCAGCGGATGTGATATTTTAAGATGGCTGAACTTATGTCATGTGAATTTCACCTCAATTTTTTATTTTTATTTTTACTTTTACTTATTTTTGACAGCTCAATTTGAAAAAAAAATAGGATTTATTTCCAAGGAGACACCAAGAGGTTGGGGCTGGTGGTGGACCCCACGTCTCAGGACACTAGGACACCAGTTCCTGTCTGGGGCCTTGGGGGGGCTCTTGCAAGGCAGGACGGGGGAGGGTGGCGGGAACGGGGGTCAGGGCGGACTTGCGGTCCTCCACCCAGCCTGAATGGTGGGGTTCTGGGGCTCAGGCCTGGTCCCTGCCGAGTCTCACGGTCCCACCGCCCAGCCGTGTCCCCCGCATGGCCTCTGCCTCAGACCAGTGTCCCCCCAAGTTTGCCTCCCGTCTCCACTCTCCCTGGATCCCACCTGTGCATCCTCCCTCCTGAGGGCCCAACTTGCCACCCACCCTGTCCTTGCCCGTGGACCAGGCTGCTGTCTTGCACAGAGCACAGCCAGAGAGATGGGTGACTCCAGAGCCCACAGGTCCATCCCTTCCTACTTGGGTGACCTCAAGGGCCCCTCTCTGGCCCTGTTTCCCTGTCTGGGTACCAGGACGTGAACAGTTCCTGCCGCACCCCCAGTAGAGCTGTGGTGAGCATCGAGTGGGTTAATACGTGCAAGAGCCTTTGAGCAGCACCTAGCGTGCTCAATACCTCTTCCCTGCTCTAAACTCCGCCATGGCTCCCTAGTGCCCCAGAAGCAAGTCCAGGCCCCACTGCTGGGCCATGTGCCATCACAGCCGGGCCTGGCTGCTCCACCACTGGGGATCGACAGGAAGAATACCCCCACCTCCGTTCCTGATACTCCCCCAGACCCTCTCCTGTTGCCCTGAGCTGTCAGGAGGGTCTCCCAGGACACCCCTTCCTGCTCCTGCCCCCCCCCCCCAGGAGGCCCCCAAGAGCGATTGCCCCATTTTCCCCTCCTCCTGCCTCCTGAGGGCTGTTTGTGGTCACCTTTCAACACCGGGATTCCCAACGGCTGCCCAGCCCAGGCTCCGCCCCTGGCTGGCAGGGAAACCGAGGCCCAGTGGGCATCAGGCCTGGGGAGGCAGGACAGAGAGCTCCGGTGTGCCCCATGCGCAAAGCGGCCTTGTTATGCCCATTTCCAGGTGAGCAAATGGAGGCCCCGGTGGGATTCAAACCCTCTGGGCCCCACCCTTAACCGCGCATGCGGTCATCTTTGAAGACACGTGCAGCTGAGTCTCTTAAAACAAGAAGGGCCACGGCCAGGACCAGGTTGGAGTGCGAACAGCCGCGTGCGGATAAAGCCCAGTGGCTGCACGCAGCGGGTTAGCCATCCATGCAGCCCTCACGCCCGACCTTAACTGGACGCTGAACTGCGGGATTGATTTTGGGGGTCTGGTCCAGTTCTCAGCGGGGCCTGGAGACCGTGGACAGAGATTTAAGTTCCCGGAGGCCTCAGCTTCCCCACCTGTCAAATGACGGTCAGCTGGTCCCACCCCGCATGGCTGTGTGTGGAAAAGAGGAGACACCTGCAAAGAGCAAGCGCTGCCTAAGTGAGCCTCACGTGAATTCACCGCGAGGGCCCTGCCGCCGCCCGCGCATCCCGGGGCATCCAGGGCCGTGCGTCCTGGATGCTGTGGGCCCGGCGAGGGGCCGGGTTTGGACGAGCGGAGAGAGGACCCCGTCGGGGCGCAGGGGACAGGTGGGCGGTGCGCGGTGCGGGGGCCCGGGAGTGAGGGCGGCCCCCCACCCCCAGCTTCTTTTGTCTCCCGAAGGCTCGGGCGCCCGGGAGCTCGCCATGGAAACGCGCGCCGGGAAAGGGGGGCAGAGAGGCGAGAAACCCGGAGACCAGGACAGTCTCCCAGCGCCCGGCCTCGATGGGGCTCCCCGGGCCCATCCGAGAGGTCCGGGAGGGGAGGAGCCCGCAAACCCCGGCCCATGCCCGCCCCCGCGGGAGACCGAGACCCCGGAGACCCAGAGACTAAGGGCGCGGGAGCAGGGGGCGCGGGGACGGCGACGGACGCGCGCGGCGCCCCCGACGCGTCGAGACAAAGAGCCCCCGCCCCTAGCGCCGCCTCTAGGCCGCCGGGCGCGGGGTCTCGGGCCGGGCGGGGCCCCTCCCTCCCCGCCTCCCCTCCGCCCCCGCGGGGGAGGGGCCGGCTTTGTGCTAGCCGCGCCGCAGCCCCCGTCGCCGCCAGCTCCGCCCACAGAACGCCGGCGCGCCAGGTGAGGGGCCTTCGGGCTGAGCGAGGACCCCACCGCTCCTCGGGTCCCGAAGGCCCCCGCCCTGACGCGCGGGACGGACCCCGGCCCGGTAGGCCCCTTGGCCAGGCCGTCTCCGCCCTCTCTGCCGAGCCCCCTCCCGGCTCCCCATCCGGAGTGGCAGCCGGAGCGTTGGGCAGGGCCGCAGTGCGCGGGGGAGGCCGCGGGCTCCCCTCTCCCCGGCCTCAGTTTCCCTGGGCGGTTCCTGCGCATCCTGGCCCGCCCCTCCTCCGCGGGCGCCGGGCTCCGCGTCCCCCCAGGGCTCAGTCTGCGCCCCTCCCTCCTCCAGCGCGGCTTCGTCCCCTCCCACCACGGCCTGTGGCGCCCCCGGCACCATGATCTCGACCAAGGAGAAGAATAAAAGCCCGAAGGACAGCATGACGCTTCTGCCCTGCTTCTACTTCGTAGAGGTGAGTGTGGGGGGGGGGGGGGTGGTCGCGCTGGTGGGGGAGGGGCAGAGGCCTCAGTTCCGCCGGTCCTCGGGGACCCCCACGCCGAGGGACGGGCACAGCTAGGGTGCCTGGGGGTGGGGGTGCGTCAGAACACTTGGGCTCTGTAGGACGAGTAGGCGTTGCAGAGACGCAGAAGGCTGTCCTGCAGGAGCTGGGCAGATGCTGGGAGGCGGGGCCTGCAGTCTGGGGGTACGGGTCAGCAGCGCAAATGAAGGGGCTGGAGCAAGGCGCTGGGGGCCATGGGTGGCGGGGCGCGGGGTATGGATGCGGTGTCTTCCTCCAGCGTGAGGGCCGGAGGCCTGAAGGTCTGAGTTGAAATCCCTCCTCTGCTAATGATGGAGGCTCCTGCACTTCGCCAAGCTCTGATAGAACAGGCTGGGCACATAGTGAAGGCCTCGTGAGTGTTTAAAAAGTAAAAGACGGTAAATGCAGCCACCTGGCACATACTAAGCGCTAATGACCAGACAACGTGTAGCCACACTTAGATGGTTAGCACCTGGGTTACCCACAGTGCACCCTGCTTGCCGTGCCGGGAAACCCAGCTCCAGCGAGGGGCCCAGACAAGGTGTGGGTGGAGGGGGGTGCGGGCCACCAGACCTGAGCAAACAGCATCCCCTGCCACGCTGTGCAGGGTCACCCAGGCTGGTGGGTACCTCCCCAACGGGCAGGAAATCCGATGATTCTTCGGATTTGCATTTGAATCCTCATTACAGTAGGCTGTACCTTCTCAGTGTTCTCCAGGCATCACGGAGACAGCACCCCTACTCCCCAGGCGCCTACCCCCTCCACTTCCCACTACTCTCTCCTGTGTCCCCTCCCAGAAAACCTTTCACACCCATTTAAGTCCGCCAGATATGCAACCTCCCCCCACCACCTTTGCAAACACAAGTTCCTGCGCTTGGCTTTTTTCTAGCGGAGATCTTTGCTTACCATCGTCCCAGGAAATGGTGCCCCATCCTTTTTCACTGCCATGTAGTACTCCAGTGCTGGGCCCCAGCCCCAGGGAGTTGGGCACTCGGGTGCTTCCTAGCCTTTGTGTCTCACAGACGTTCCTAGAAGGAGACTCTTTAAGCCCTTTGGCCTGTGTCACCCCACACAAGTGTGCAGAGCTTATCTGCAGGGTACCGCCCTGGGGAGCAGGGTGTGGTCACTCGGGAAAGACCCCAAAGTCCTCCCACGGAGGCGCCCACGTGCGTGCCTGTTTTCCCGCAGTTGCGTCTGCCCCGATCGTTAGCGGCGTCTGGATTTTGACCGACCCAGTGGGTGAAGAACCATATCCCAGTCCCGGTCTGCATTTCCTTTACGGCCAGTGTTCCATTCCTTTTTTTTTTTTTTCTTCTTTGTTTTTAAACACACACGCCCCCAAAGCAAGCAAGTTGGCTCGACATCGTGGGTGTGTGTGAGTGATCTTCCTTTGGTGCAGAGATATGCGCTGAGGGGTTCCTGGTTTTCAGCCGAGGGTCTTGGGAAGCGGTGAGAGGCGGGTGGTGGGATTCCGGAGGCACTTACAGGCCCTCAGGTGGTGGCGGGCTCTGATGGGGGCACCTGCCACGAGGGGCCGCCGGTTCTCCCTCCAGTCTGGTCCGGCGGGCAGATGCGGGCAGAGGCTGGAGGAGAAGCAGGGGAGCCGGCCAGGCGTTATAGCCACACCGCTTGGGACTTGGAAGGTCGTGGGGGGTCTTCAGCACGACCCTGTCGCGGAGAGATTTGGTGATTTTAAGGCGCGTCCCAGTCCCCACGTAAACCCTCTTTGTGGCTTGACGCTGCCTGCCCACCGCGCCAGGTGACCCTGACCGTGATCACGGAGGCAGCCGCTAACTGCTGCTCATACCACTACAGGCTCCACGTGTGCCAGACTCTCAGCGCTTTCAGTGTATTTGCTTATCCAGTCCTGCATTGAAGCCCTGGGTGGTGGCCACTTTATTGGTCCTGTTTTCAGCTGGGGAAACTGAGGCATCGGGAAGAGGTGGAGCCAGGATGCAAGCCCAGGCAGGTGGCTTCATTTAACTGCTTTGGGCCTCATGCCTACATGCAGCAGGCACTCAGTAAACGCTCCTTGCACACCAGCCCAGGTCCTGCAATCCCACCTTTGGCACTTCCCCTCTGGGAGCCCCCGGCCAGGGCTGCATGGAGGGCCGAGGCCCCTCTCAAGGCGCCGTACAAATCGAGTGGAGGTGGGGGCTTCCCAAGGCAGCTGAGCGCCGTTAGGGGCCCGCCTACTCTCTGGTCCCCAGATGTGCCAGCCCCACCTGGCCCTGGTGGGGGTTTGAGTTTGAGATCCTTGGACCAGAAGGGGAGGCAGAGGACACCGGGAGGTTCTGCTTCCATAAGAAGGTTCCACTGGAATCTGCTCAGTAGCTTTGCAGCACGAGTGGGTGAGTGAGTGAGGTGTAGATCCTGCCCCCCTGCCCTCCTCGGGCGCCATGTCTGCGACTTGGTCAGACGCAGCTCAGTTTTCCTGAACCTCAGCCTCCTTCCCGTTCATCACGGCTGCTGTGAGCAGGAGTGTCATGTGTGCTGTGTGCCTATCACCTGAGGACACGTGATCAGGGTGTGCAGAAGGACAGTTGCACAAATGAATGGTTCAAAGAATTCGTTCATTTATTCAGCACCTGCCATGGACCAGATGCCCATCTTCTCAGGGCTGAGTGTGAAGTTGGCACATAGAGGTACAGGGTGCAGAGGAGATAAAGCAGTGCAAGGGATGGAGAGGCTGGTGCCAGGAAGGGGGTCTCCGAGGAGGGCCAGACACCCCAGAGGAGTGTCTAAGTGCGTCCTTCTATCCCTGAGAGGAAAGACCCAGAGGCAGGAACCTGTCTGTTGTTTCTAGGTTGTTCAAGACAGCAAGGGTAGCTGGAGGAGAGAGATGAATGAAGTGGTGAGTGGGTGGATGGATGGACTGATGGATGGGTGGGTGGTATGATGGGTGGGTGGGTGGATGGATGGATGGAAGAAAGGAAGGAGGCGAGCATGAGTGGGTGGATGGATGGACTGATGGATGGGTGGGTGGATGATGGAAGATGCTGTATGGAGGATGTATGGAGGATGGGTGCTTGGATGGATGGATGGAAGGAAGGGAGGACGGATGGATGGATGATAGTTGGATGGGGGAAATGGGTGGGTTGATGGATGGATGGGTGGGTGGAAGAAAAGGAAGGAAATATAGGTGGATGGATGGAAGAAAGGAAGGAGGCAAGCATGAGTGGGTGGATGGATGGACTGATGGATGGGTGGGTGGATGATGGAAGATGCTGTATGGAGGATGTATGGAGGATGGGTGCTTGGATGGATGGATGGAAGGAAGGGAGGACGGATGGATGGATGATAGTTGGATGGGGGAAATGGGTGGGTTGATGGATGGATGGGTGGGTGGAAGAAAAGGAAGGAAATATAGGTGGATGGATGGATGATGGGTGGGTAGATAGATGGATGGGTGGGTGGGTGGGTGCATTGATGGATGGCTGGATGAATGGAAGGAAGGGTGGGTGGATGAACGGATGGATGGGTGGATGTTGGATGAATGGATTCTTGATGGACGAGTGGATGGGTGGGTTAATGGATGGATGAGTAAGTGGATGGATGGATGGTGGATTTATGGATGGATGATGGCTGGCTGGCTGGGTGGTCGGCTGGATGGGAAATGAATAAATGGATAGAAGCATATTGGAAGTTGATGGACAGAGGGATGGGTGTTTGAATGAATGGATGCTTGATGGATGAGTGGATGGTTGGGTTGATAGATGGGTAAGTGGATGGATAGTTGATTTATGGATGGATGGATGGGGGGTGGATGGAAGGAAGGCTGGGTGGATGGATGAATGGTTGGGTGGAAAGACGAATGGATGCATGGGTGGGTGAGTGGATGGAAGGAAGGAAGGAAACATGAATTGGTGGATAGATGGATAGATGATGGATGGATAGAGGTGGATTGATTGATGGATGATGGAAATTAATGGAGGGATGGATGATGGATGGGTGGATGGAGGAACAGATGGGTGGGTGGGCGAGTGGTCAGATGGATGTAAAATGAATGAATGGTTACATAGATGTTGGAAGTTGATGGATGGAGGGATGGGTGTTTGGATGCATGAATGATTGATGGATGAGTGGATGAATAGATGATCGATGGATAGTGGATTTATGGATGGATGATGGTTGGGAGGAAGGATGGATGAGTGGATGCATGAATGGTGGATTGATGGATGGATAGGTGGGTGGAAGAAAGGAAGGGGGAAAGGAAGGAAGTGTAGATGGATGGATGGATGAATAGGTGATGGATGGGTCGATGGGGGTGTGGGTGGGTGGATTAAAGGATGAAAGGAAGGAAGGATAGGTGAATGGATGGATGGATGGGTGTTGATGGATGGGTGGGTTGATGGATGGATGATGGAAGATGGATCAATGGGTGGTAGATGGATGGGAAAATGGATAGGTGGGTGGGTGGATGGATGGATGATGGGAGGATGGGTGGACAGATGGGTGGTTGGTTGGATGGATGGAAAAAGAATAAATGGATAGATGGATATTGAAGTTGACGATGGATGGGTGTTTGGATGAATGGATGATTGATGAGTGGATGGCTGGATAGACGGATGAGTAAGTGGATGGATGGTGGACTTATGGATGGATAATGGATGAGTGGGTTGATGGATGGATGGATGAATAGGTATGTTGATAGGTGGATGCAAAGATAGATGGGTGGATGGGAGAGTGGATGGGTGGATGGGTGGGTTGATGGACGGATGGGTGAGTAAGTGAATGGATGTATGGGTAGATAGGTGGAAGGAAGCAAGCAAGCAGGAGTGGATGGATGAATGGATGGATGATGGAAAATGATGGATGGGTGAATTATGAAATGGAAGGAAAGGAGAGGTGGATGGATGGTGGATTGATGGATGGATGATGGAAGATGATGGATAGATGACAGATGGGTGGGTGGATGGATGGAAAGAAGGACGGAAGCAAGCAAACAAGGGTTCATGGATGGGTGGGTGAAAGAGAGGAAGAAGGGAAGGGAGGAAGGAAGTGGAGGTGGGTGGATGGTTGGGTAGGTGGGTGGATGGATGGATAGAAGGAAGGACGGATGAGTGGATGGTAGTTTGATGGATGGATGATGGAAGGTGATAGTTGGATGGTTGATATATGAATGGGTGGGTGGATGGGTGGGTGGGTGAGTGGAAGTAGGAAGTATGGATGAATGGATGATGGAATGGTTGGGTGAGTGGATGGAGGTGGACTGATAGCTGATGGAAGATGACGGAAGGATGGATGATGGATGGATGAATGGGTGGGTGAGTGATGGACAGATGGGTGGTTGGGTGGATGGACGGGTGGGTGAATCTGTGGATGGGTTGATGGATGGATGAAGGGGAAAAAGGAAGCAAGCATGGGTGGATGGTTGGATGTTGGATAGAAGATTGGGTAGATGGATGGATGGGTGGGTGGATAGATTGTGGATTCATGTATGGATGATGGGAGATGATGGATTGATGGATGACAGATGAATGGTTGGGTAATGAGTGAAAGGAAGGAAAGAAGGAGTGAAGGAAGGAGGTGTAGGTGGATGGATGTATCTATGGATGGGTGGGTTGTAGGATGGAATGATGGATGGAAGGAAGGAAGGATGCGTGGGCTGGATGGAAGGAAGGAAGCATAAGTAGGTGAATGAATGGTCAGTGGATTGATGAATGAATGATGGAAGAGGATGGATGGATGGATGGAAGGAAGGATGAGTGGATGGATGGATGGTGGTTTGATGTATGGATGATAATGGAAGATGATGGACAGATGATAGATGCGTGGGTAGACGGAAGGAAGCAAGCAAGCATGGGTGGAAAGATTGGTGGGTGGAAGAAAGGAAGAAGGGAAGGGTGGAAGGAAGCGTAGGTGGGTGGACAGGTGATGGATGGGTAGGTGGAGGGAAGGATAGGTAGATGGGTGGGTGGGTGGATGCATAGGTGGATGGGTGGGTTGGAGGAAGAATGAGTAGATGGATGGATGGTGGATTGATGGGTGGATGATGGGAGAGGACGGATGAATGACAAATGAATAGATGGATGAACAGGTGGATGGGAGGGTAGTGTATGGATGGATGGAAGGAAGGAATCAAGCAGCATGAATGGGTGGGTGGACGGATGGGTAGTGTATGGATGGATGGAAGGAAGGAAGCAGCATGAATGGGTGGGTGGATGGATGGGTAGTGTATGGATGGATGGAAGGAAGGAATCAAGCAGCATGAATGGGTGGGTGGGTGGATGTAGGATTGATGCATGATGGATGGGAGGATGGATGCGTGAATGGATGGGTGGGCTGATGGAGGGATGGGCGGATGGTTTGATGGGTGTGTGGGTGGGTGGACGGATGGGTGTGTGGGTGGGTGGATTGATGGCAGGATGGATGTATGATGGGTGGATGGAA